>NC_060952.1:56796350-56797942 GCF_022045245.1 Lucilia cuprina | reverse complement strand
AAATATGCTCAATTCCGTTATTACTTAATGCTTCAAATTCTCTACTTTTAAATTGAGAGCCATTGTCAGAGACAATGGTTTCAGGTAAACCGTAACAAGAAAAAATGTCATTCCGTTAATAGTCAATAATGTGTTTTGAAATTAATTTCGTCATTGGTTTCAAAAACGTAAATTTAGAAAAATGGTCCAAAATAATAAATATTCCAATATGTCCTGATTTAGTCCTGGGTAGGGGTCCAATTAAGTCAATGTAGAGTCGTTGAAAAGGTCTTTCAGTCATAACTTACCCAATGGTGGTCTTAATGTCGAGGTCGGAGTCTTAGAAGTCTTGCACAATTCGCAATTTAGAATATAAGTCTTTACGTCAGTCGCAAGTCCTGGCCAAAAGAAAAACCGTCTAAATCGTTCCGAAGTCTTGGCGATACCACCATGCGCAGAGTTGGGAACATCATGAGCAGAATAAATAACATCCCTACGCAATTCCTTAGGAACCAAAAGTTTCCAAGATTCAGATTCGTCCAACTCCCCTGACGAAAAATTCACTCTCTTATAAATATATTTATCAATTACCCTATAATCAGGGAACTCGGAAACAGAAAAATCCTGTCGTAATCTACAGTATTCATCGCTATCAAAAGCAGCTGATTCCAAGTCGATAGAAGGTATGTTATTAATCTCAAGAGCCTCAACAAAAATTTCACCTTCGTGAGCACGCAAGAAATTGAAATTCATCGTCCTTCTGCGCCTATGCCATATGTGCTTGCATCACATTGTAGAATAAAATGCTTTTCATAATTAGGATTCACAAGTAGTGGAGCAGACGTCAGTCTAGTCTTTAATTGATTGAATGCCCCTTGAGCTTCATCAATCCACTTGAATGTTCTCTTTTTGGTCAGTAATTCTTCCAATGGGAAAGTTAATAAGGAATAGTCCTGAACATACCGCTATTCTCAGTGCGGTGTGTTCGAAATGGACATAATGATTCAGTGGCACAGATCAAATGTCAAATACGAAAAAGTACTCCAATTACTAAAGCAGAGGAGAGCTGAAATTAGCAAAGAAGCAGAAGACGAGAATAATGAATCTTATTACAAATACAAATTTATTTTAACAATTCAACACTCTGAAGAAACCGATTCAGTTAGTGGTTTGTCTAATGTTCCTGCTTACATTTCCCCGGCAAGTCCTCACTATGGAGGATTTTATAATGTGGATAACACATACTTAGGTGCTTCTGCTTATCATGATGCTGTTGTTGATGAAAAAGATGCACAACTCAACAATATCAACACTGAATTTAAATATGCCGCTGAAAATGTTAATAATAATGCTGATGAAACCAATGCTCTTTATAACACAACTGAAGCCAACATAGGCGAAGCGTCTTCTACTAAAGCCAATAATGAAAATACCGATGATGACAATGATGCTGACTGTAATAATGACGACGATAAAATTGCCTGTGATAAAACTGGGACTATCGCTAAAGAAGGAAGTGCCGAATTAGCCGAAGATGTTACTAACGATACTGGTGACGAAACGTTATCTTACGCAAACAAATATAATAATCCAGCCGATGAAAAAGAGTATAT
>NC_060952.1:56781642-56796250 GCF_022045245.1 Lucilia cuprina | reverse complement strand
ATATTAATAAAAAAAATTATTGAATCAAATAAAAAATTACTCAAAATTAATTTTTTTAACAATTATCCATTTAATAGAAAGAAAATTGGCAAAAATTTTTTCTGTGTAGAATTATTTTCCCAGGTTTAAAAAGGCGGTAATTTGCTGTACCGATATGGTTGTGAATAACTTTGACAGTTTCATGCTATGACAGTCATTTATGCATCATTTTAAAGCATTATGATTGCACTTTAATTTTATATATCATTCGTGGCATAATATTTTTGTCTAAAAATGGTCATGTAATATTTGTAATATTTGTATTTATTATTTATTAAATGGAACGGACACTTCTTTGTCCGTTCTCTTTGAATGAAGTTCTCTTAATGATGATAATTTTTCTTACTTAAATTCTACTAACTCTAGCTAACATTGATTATTCTTTGCTTCTTCATATTTCATGTTTCCCACCATGAAATATGAAGAAGTTTATTTAATCAGAGACACATGTGTACGAATTCTGCTGGCTAAGCATTTTCCCATAGCCAAACAACTATGTTGTGTGTGACGACTTTGAGAAGTACCCTACATATGTTCAATATGTATGGGTCGCACAGTTAATCACACTACACCTCCCTTTTTACAAAAAAATAATCAATATTAAGTCATTGATTATTCTTTACGCATGTGTCTTGAATTTACTCTAATTCTAATAATTTTTAAGTAATGATAAAATAACGGTTAAATATAAAACAGTTCATTAATATAAAAAAATATTAAATTGACTTAAATATTGAAATTACAAATTATATTATTTTTAATTCTATAAATTATAAATATAAGCTCGAACTTTTTAATCTTACTCTATTACTTCCCTTTTTGGAAAGATTGATTTATAAATCTTACACAGAAAAGAAAAGAAAAAAAATATATATCTCAGGATTTTCATCAATTAAATTTTTAATCATATTACAATCAACATTTAATATAAGTAATAATTTATGTGATCAACTTTTCAATTCATTGTATCACCATATATAAGTATTCCAATAAGGCTCCTCCATTTAATATGTCGTAAAAAAATGTATATTATATATAATAATATTGATTTATAAATCTTACACAGAAAAGAAAAAAAATATATCTATATATAGTCAAATAAATTTCCATTTGAACAATATTTTTCTTATGGAAATAAAAGAACTTTATATCTTAATTGTAGAACCTTTTTATTCTGTTCTTATGAACACAGAATGATTGTCCATTTTCAGTTTGACCTTTTAGGGTCCTTTATATAAGGGTTCCAATTTGTGTCGGGCTTCATTTGTCACTAACACTAAGTCATTTAGAGTAATACTGACTGGTTTCGCAGTTTCGTTAGAGTCTTGGTGCCTTTTTAGTTTAGCATTATCTATTAGGCTAGCGGCTCTGCGATGTGCAATCTGAAGTCTAAATTTGACTTCCCTTTCATATGAGTCTATATTGTACAATGGAGTGAAGTGATTGTCTTTGAAAGGTTCGAAAACTGGTGGCATTTTTCCAAAGACTAACTCGAAAGGGCAATATTCATGTGCTGTGGACGGAGGTATTATAACAATACACAAAGAATTTTAACCATTCGTCCCAATCGGATTTATCTTCTGAAAGATAGGATCGTAAATATTCGTTAAAGGTTCTGTGTGATCGTTCAACCGTACCTAGTGTCTCATGATGATATGGAGTAGAGTTTAATTTTTCTACTTTCATCAGAGTATAGAGCTCAATTAGAATTCGATTCATATATTCAGTACCCATATCTGTGATGATCTTTTTCATAGGGCCATATATTAACATGAAACCCTCCATGATTGCTTTTGCGACTGATCTTGCAGATTTGTTACTCAAAAGGTTTGACTGGTGTTGGAGTTATGATAAATGATTCCTTTCCTTTATTAGCGGCCTTATTTAATTGGCATGTTTTACATTGTTTGACATACTTGGTAATGTCTCTTGTCATGCCTTTCCAGTAATAAAGAAGTCTTATTTTCCTAGTCATTCGAGTTATTCCCATGTGTCCTCCGTAAATCGGGTCATGGTGGTATTTTTGCATGATGGCTAGTTTATTTTCAGCTTCAGATTTAACTTGGGTGTGAGCACCAAGGTCAATCTTTTTAAGAGACCATTTCCTTTTTTTTAAAGGATTCTATATTTATTCCCGGGATATTGAAAATACAATCACCTAGTGAAAGTCTTAATGTTGTGAGACCAAGATTATTAGCTATTTTTTCAAGCTTTGGAAAGAGGTGATCCAAATCGACATTTCCATTAATAACTATCTCATTCAACATATGTTCGGAAAGTTTTGTCTTTCCTTTGAGGATAATTAATTTATCCTGAGTAAAATGCAAAATGGGCATTTTACTGTGCTCCTGGGCATTTATTGCCTTATATACTTTAAATTTAACCGGCTGTGGTACTTGAATGCTGACGGAATCAGTGGTATTATTGACGTTGTTCCTTTTTGCTTGAAGTCGGGTTGTTACTTTCAAGACGTTTTTGACTTCTATATTTTTTATATCATTAAATTCAATGCGGGACAGTGCATCTGCCGCATGGTTATCTCTTCCCCTAAGATACTCTACGACAAAGTCGTATTCTTCAAGGTCAAGTCTCATCCTCATTAATTTAGATGACGGATTTTTTAAAGAAAATAAATAGGATAGAGGCCTGTGATCACTTCGGATCAAGAACTTTTTCCCATAGATGTATGGTCGAAAATATTGTATTGCCCAATGTATGGCGGTATGTTCTTGCTCTATAGTTGATTTATTTGATTCGCCTTTTGTAAAAGCTTTTGAGGCGAAGGCAATAGGCATTTGCACGCCATTGGTTTCTTGGCTTAGAACAGATCCGCATGCAAATTTACTTCCATCGGTTGTTATGCAAAATTGTTTTGAAAAATCTGGGTATTGCAAAATATGTGGGCTCAAAAGTTGAGTTTTGAAATAGTTGAATGCTTTTTTACATTCATGAGTCCATTCAAATTTTACGTTTTTTCTAGATAGTCTAGTGGTATGACGAGAATATTCTTCGAAATAGGGAATAAATCTCCTATAATAATTGCAGAATGCTATAAAGCGTTTAGCTTCATCAGCATTTTTCGGTGTAGGATAGTTTTTAATTACTGAAATTTTTCGTCATCTGGTAAAATACCCTTGTTTGTACACTTGTGACCCAAAAACGTTACCTCTTGAAGAAAGAAGAAACACTTGTCAGGGTGCAGTTTTAGGTTATACTTTTTACACAAGTTAAATACATCTTTAAGATTTTGCATCATATGGGCAGTAGAACATCCGATGACAATTAAGTCATCCATGGATACAAAAGCTTGGATGGGTGACAATCCAGCAAATGCTAGTGTCATCATCCTTTGAAATTAGTTAGGTGCCACTTTTAGTCCGTAAGGCAATCTTTTAAACCTGAACGAACCATTATCAGTAGAAAAGGACGTGATATCTCTTGATTCGTCTTCTAATTATATTTTATGAAACCCAGAGATAAGATCTAGGCATGAAAAATATTTTGCTCTACCTAATTGATCTAATATGTCATCTATGCGAGGTAATGGGAACTTATCGGCCATTAATTTTTTGTTAACTCCCCTATAGTCAACTACTAATCTCCATCTTTTATGATTATTACCTGGTAGGCTTTTCTTAGGCACCAAAAGTAATGGGCTATTATAATCAGATATAGATGGTTCTATTATGTCGTCATCTATCAGTTTTTGGACTTGCTTATTGATTTCCTCCTTTTGAGAGTGAGGAGTTCGGTAATTTTTAATATAAACTGGTTGTTTATCATTAAGTCGCAATTTTTGTTTATAAAAGTTGTTGGTCGTTATTTTATACGACTCAAGCGCAAAAATGTCTATAAACTCAGAACATAACTGTGTTAGTTCCGTTTTTACGAAATCTGGAAATTTTTTTGATAATTTCTTCAGTTTTTCACTGTTGTTTATTATTTTTTTTTATTTTCGAACTAACGTTGGCTATTCTATAGTCACTAAATTTTTGAACTTTAATTTTGCAGTTTTGTATCATAATATCCCTGTCAGTTACGTTAATGATTTTCAGTAGAGGGTTAGACTTTGTTGTTATGGTGTTTGCTATAAACACACCGTTTTGGAGCATTTGTTGTGGTACAAACACTTCTTCTACTTCAGTATCAAAACTGATTGGTCTAATTACCTCAGATCTCGCTGGGAGAGGTATCGTGAGATGTTCAGGACAATCATGCAGGGTAATATTATATTCACATGGTACTTCGTCGGTCAAGATTAATAGGTCTTGTTCACCGCTAAAGTCCAATATGCATTTATACTTCCTGATGAAATCCATACCTATAATTCCGTCTCCGAGTATCGGAAAGTTGTCTTCAACTACATGAAATTCATGTTTAATTGAGATATTTCGAAATAGGAGTTCGGTTTTAACTTTTCCAATCGTGGTTATTAAACCTTGTCCTATTCCGTTGATGTTCACTTTTTCATTTTCCGTTATAGGATCATAAAGAACTTGACTGCGTTTTATTACCGAAATGTCCGCGCCAGTGTCTACTAAAAGTGTCGACATAGAGTTGTTCATTGTTGAACGTGGTTTAAAATAGCTGTAGGAGTTGATATTTATATTATAAATCTTTATTGAGTATCTTGGGGGTCTTGCCCGTTTTCCGAATCATTTTCAGTGACCATTGTATTGATTCTATTATTTTGATTTCTACCGCGATAATTATTGTTGCGGTTGCCCGTATGATTGCCAGTATTATTGGTATTATTCTGATACCATTGGCGTCTGTTATTATTGTTTCGGCGATAGTTTTGGCTTATATTCCCAGGATTATTTTGAATAGAATTTCTAGTATTATTTAACCTATTATTATATCCCTGTATGCTATTACTATTACTATTACTGTATGCTAAAATAGAGTTAGGCTGACCGTAAGCTTCGGTACAGCTGCTTATAAATTTTGACATTACTTCATTAAGGTCATGGAATGTTCCTGACTCCATAATGAGTTTTACTCTGTCATTGGAGGCATTTTTTATTATAGCTTTTGTTGCGGTGTTTGTAGCGTACTTTGTTGCAACGTTGGTTGGTAATCCGTCTTTTATATAGGATGTTTCTAATTTCCTAGTGAGATCTTCGATCTCCTTGGCGTAAGCTGTGGCAGTCTTGCCCAGTTGTCTTACGTTCATTAGTTTTGCAGCTATTATTTCCGATAGAGTTGTTTCGTCAGAAATTAGGTTACGGGCTGTACCACGTAGTTTAGTTTTAACTAGCTGAATTGCCACGGCTTCATGGTTTTCCCTAATAGTTCCTACTAGATTTAACGCGTCCAGAAAGCTTTGAAGGTTCTCTGCCGAGCCATCAAAGTCTGGTATAAGTTTAGAGGCTGTGTTTAGAAATTCAACTACTGTCTGTGTCATTTTGACTGAAGATGTTTGATTTTGTTTCACTTCAATAATTTCGGGTAGAGGTACAAACTCTATTTGTTCATGTATACTCTGGGGTACTTGTATTTTTAGACCTTTACGTGTTGGAACGTTTAGTAGTTTTTCACGTATGTCCAGATAAAAGGAGTCGGCGAAAGTTTTATGAGCCTGTGTCAGTCGTGAATAGTTTACATTAAACAAGACTCTTAGTTGTTCTAATTGTTGCACAAGAATGTTAAAGTGTTTATTCACAGTTTCTTGTTTTGTGTCTCTATCAGTGTTTATACACTTATAAGACCTTTGGAATCTTTCTTTTATTAGTCGTGCTTTATAAATAATTTGTTCCCATTCCATTTAGCCTTTTGGGAATTAACATGAGACAGATTTTAATTGAAATTATGTAAGTAAATTTCTATAATCAAACAAAAATAAAAAAAAAAAAAATAATCAAAAAAAATTTTTTCAGACTTAGGTAGGAACGCATAATTATTAATAAATGTTAATGGGCTAATTATGATATATAATAAGGCTCAAATATAGAATTAAGCGAACGAGGTATAAGATAAAAATTATGTAAAAATACATTGCTTTGGAGCTTGATTTTTAGACTTTGTCCAAATCTACACCCATAGACCGTCTTAAATAACTTTTTTTAGAGATTTTTTATGCAATTGGTATAATGTGACTACTAGTTGTAGCGCTAGGATACCTATTATGATACCCAGATATACTATTGGGTATTCTATTGAGACTTTCACCTCATTGATCACATTAGCATTAGGGTTTGTGATTTTAGAATCGTGATTACCCATGTTGTGATTCTTCACAAAGGATTTAAAAAAAAAATAAGTTCATACAAGAAATGTCAGCGTTCGTTTTTCACGTTAATGTTTACAAAGTTTTCTAAAAATGATAGGTAACAATTCCTAGATAGTAACGTCAAGGTTAATAAGTTGTGTAGTCTGTGTAGTCTGGAGGGACTCGTAAGTGTCGCAGTAATGCAGTTTTAGTATAAATATAATTACTTAAAATTTAGTGTTATTCACCGCTCCATTTACAATATTTTTTTTTTTGAAATAAGGCTTAATTATCTTAAACAAAAATAAAATATGTTTTTATAATAATTTAAGTATTTTAAAGTTGAATTCATTCTGCTGCTGAAAATCCTGCTAATGGTTGTGAATAACTTTGACAGTTTCATGCTATGATAGTCATTTATGCATCATTTTAAAGCATTATGAATGCACTTTAATTTGGTATATCATTTGTGGCATAATGTGTTTGTCTAAAAAATGGTCAATTTGAAGGATCGGTAGAATTGTCTATGTTAAAAACTATGTTTAAAAACGCTGTGATTTGAGGTTCCGATATGGTTACAAATAACTTTGACAGTTTTCATGCCGGGACAATCGTTTATGCATCATTTTAAAGCATTACAGTTGCACTTTGTTTTGGTGTATAACACCGTCCAAACCATACACATACGAAAGCACATAATTTATATGGTATAACTGCGTACTCAGTTTTTCATTTTCTGATCGTTTGTCCTTCTAAAAGGACTGTAAAATTTGAGGTGCATACAATTTTCAAAAATTTTTATAAAATATTTTAAGCCACCCTATTATTACAATATGGGTATCAAACTAAAGAGGAGTTTCTTTATCTCTATGATAAAAAGTTAAAAAAGTGGAAACTTTGAAGAATATGAAAGGATAAAAATCGATTAAGGATATATTGCATTTTTTATCCTTTCATGTTAAAACTACCTTCTGGGAAAGTATATTTTCCTTTTTAATTTAACACTATTATTCCGAATTCTATAGTTATTTTAAATTCTATATATCTTTTACAAATACCTTTGACCTGCCAATAACGTTATCAAAGTAGTTTATTACATAGTTTTCATTAAAAAATACAACAGGACGAAGGTATATCATGTGCAATTAGTAAACCATAAATATTTAAACAAGTTAGGAAAGTATAGCCGGAATAAGCACACGAAATTTTTAAACAAATCGTCGCATTATTGTTGTCTAGTGCAGTCCTTTAATATATATATTATAAAATTAAGAGGAGAGATTTATGTTTACATATATAAACGTTTTTTATGTAGCTTTTCATCGTGATATTAATGTTTATATTAATTATATTATAATTTAAAATAATATTGCGCTTATCATATTATCCTGAAGTGGATTTTAGAATTCGGAATATGCTTGTTTTAATCACTAAACCGTCATAATCATACAAAATAAAATTTTATATATTTTAAGGCCTGTTATCTCTACCACCTCTAATGTTTAGTTGGTAGATATTTTGTCTGAAAACTGTCAATTTAACGTTAGGATAAAAAATTAACAGACATTGAGATAATGGGTATAGGTAATTGGTATAAATAAATTAAATTTAACAAAATATTCTCTACAAAAGTTTTTTTAATTTAAATACATCTCAACTTTTAATTTTTTTTACAAAGAACTAATAAAGATAAAGACATGAAATTTGGGATTCTGCAACTCCATATTTGTAAATATAACATATATTTTTTTCTAAAAAAACTGACTATAGAAAATAAGGATATTATAGGATTAAAATTTTAAAGGACATTTTTTTAGTTTTTTTATTCTAACATTTTAAAACTTTTTTATTTGTAAAAATACTCCTCTTTCAATCGATACCTATATTGACATACTAGACCAAACCAAATTTAAGCTAAATATAATTATATTTACTCTTCCTTTCAAACTTTAAAGTCCTTTAAAAAAAAGAAACGATCAGAAAATAAAAAACCAAAAATGTAGTTTAACTATATCAAGTATGTAGTTTCCAACGTATATGGTCTTGTTCATGTGTGCAACAATTTTTCCCAATTTGTTGTACGGTGTAATTTGTGGCATAATGAATTTTTACAAAAATTGGATAGATCGGTATATTTATTGGTACAGGTTTAGAAATGCGGTAATTTAAGGCTCCGATATGGTTGCAAATATCATTTATAATTTTCATGTTATAGCAGTCGTTTATATATCTTTTTATTGCATTATAGTTGCCATTTGTATTGGTATATAATTATATAATATATTTTTAGAAAATGGCCAATAGGGTAGATCGGTAGAATTATTTTCCCAGGTTTAAAAAGGCGGTAATTTGAGGTTCCGATATGGTTGTGAATAACTTTGACAGTTTTCATGCTATGACAGTCATTTATGCATCATTTTAAAGCATTATGATTGCACTTTAATTTGGTATATCATTTGTGGCATAATCTTTTCGTCTAAGAAATGATCAATTTGATGGATCGGTAGAATTATTGTTCTATGTTTAAAAACGCGGTAATTTGAGGCTCCGATATGGTTGCAAATAACTTTGACAGTTTTCATGCCAAGACAATCGTTTATGCATTATTTTAAAGCATTACAGTTGCACTTTGTTTTGATGTATAATTTGTGGCATAATGAATTTTAAAAAAAAAATGGATAGATCGGTATATTTATTGGCACAGGTTTGGAAATGCGGTAATTGAAGGCTTCAATATGGTTGCAAATATCTTTTATAGTTTTATGTTATTGCAGTCGTTTATATATCTTTTTATTGCATTATAGATGCCATTTGTTTTGGTATATAATTTATTGCATAATATATTTTTAGAAAATAGCCAATTGGATAGATCGGTAGAATTATTTTCATAGCTTTAAAAAGGCGGTAGTTTGAGGTTCCGATATGGCTGCAAATAACATTGAAAGTTTTCACGCTATGACAGTCATTTATGAATCATTTTAAAGCATTATAATTGCACTTTAATATGGTATATCATTTGTAGCATAATGTGTGTTTTTACAAATTGGTCAATTTTATAGATCGGTAGAATCATTGTTCTATGACTGCAATTAACTTTGGCAGATTTCGTGCTAGGACAGTCGTTTATGCACCATTTTAAGGCATTAAAATTGCCATTTGTTTTGGTATATAATTTATTTCATAATGTTATTTTAGAAAATGGCCAATTGGATAGATCGGTAGTATTATTTTCCCAGGTTTAAAAAGGCGGTAATTTGAGGTTCCGATATGGTTATGAATAACTTCGACAGTTTTCATGCTATGACAGTCATTTATGCATCATTTTAAAGCATTATGATTGCGCTTGACAGCTTTAAAAACGCGGTATAACACTGATAGTTTTCACGCAAATAACATTGACAGTTTTCACGCTATGACAGTCATTTATGCATCATTTTAAAGCATTATGATTGCACATTAATTTGGTATATCATTTGTGGCATAATCTTTTCGTCTAAAAAATGGTCAATTTGATGGATCGGTAGAATTATTGTTCTATGTTTAAAAACGCGGTAATTTGAGGTCCCGATATGGTTGCAAATAACATTGATAGTTTTCGTGCTATGACAGTCATTTATCCATTATTTTAAAACATTAGGATTGCACTTTGATATGGGATATCATTTGTAGCATAACGTGTTCGTATAAAATTCACTTTTTATACTAAAAAACTATTAAAAAAGATTTTTTATTATTATACCCACCATCAAAAAAGATGGGGGGTATATTGATTTTGTCATTCCGTGTATAAAGTATATATATTCTGGGACATCGTAAGATTCTAAGACGATTAAGCCATGTCCGTCCGTCTGTCTGTTGTTGGCACGATAGCGTCCACAAAAAAAGAGATATTGAGATGAAATTTTCCCAAAATATATTTTATTGATCAGAAATGTTTGGTATTGAAAATGGTCAAAATCGGTCAACGATTTCACATATCCCCCATATAAATGTACCTCCCGGAATACTGTATAATAGCTTCAAATATTCACAAATTTGTTTTTTATGAAGCAAATACCACAAAATTTCGCATAGGTCAGTTTTTTGACGTCTGCAAAATAATTCTGCATTATGGCGGACATAGGACCATAATTGACCCTACCCCCCTTAGAAAATGACTAAAAAGCTTATTACTGGCTTAAAAATGGGAATATAGCGATGAAATTCGACACACACAAGTTTCATGCAAGCCAATATCTCTTAACCAAATTTTACGTATATCGGTCTATAATTGACCCTACCCCCCATATAAAGTCTCCTTCAGAAAATGAGTTTAACGCTCATTACGCTCTTAAAAATAAAAGTATAGCGATGAAATTTGACATAAGTTAGTTTCTTACTAGCCAAAACCTCTCTATGAAATTTTATGTGGATCGGTCCATAATTGACCCTACCCCCCATATAAGGTCCCTTTCAGAAAATGACTTTAACGCTCATTACTCCCTTAAAAATACAAGTATAGCGATGAAATTTGACGTAAGTAAGTTTCTTACTAGCCAAAACATTTCTATGAAATTTTATGTGGATCGGTCCATAATTGACCCTACCCCCCATATAAGGTCCCCTTCAGAAAATGACTTTAACGCTCATTACTGGCTTAAAAATGGGAATATAGCGATGAAATTCGACACACATAAGTTTCATGTAAATCAATATCTCTCAATCAAATTTTATGTATATCGGTCCATAATTGGCCCTACCCCCCATATAAGGTCCCCTTCAGAAAATGACTTTAATGCTCATTACTGGCTTAAAAATACAAGTATAGCGATGAAATTTGACATAAGTAAGTTTCTTACGCCAAAACTTCTCTATGAAATTTTATGTGGATCGGCCCATAATTGACCACCCATATAAGGTCCCCTAAGCTCACTACTGGCTTAAACAAACGAATAAAACGATGAAATTTGATATAAGTGTCTTACAGGCCAAAAAATTTTTATGAAATTTTATATGGATCGGTCCATAATTGACCCTACCCCCCATAAAAAATCTTCCCATAAACTTTCTTTAATGCTCATTACTGGCTCAAAAATATGATTATAACAATGAAATTACACAGAAGTAAGATTTATACAAGTCAAAATTTAACAAATTTTATGTGGATCGGTCCATAATTGACCCTTCCCCCCACATAAGGCCCCCTTCAAAAAAGACTTTTACGTTAATTATGGGCGTAAAAATACGAATATAGCGAAGAAATTTGACATAAGTATGTATCTTAGGAACCAAAACCTTTATATCAAATTTTATGTGGATCGGTCTATAATTGACCGTAGCGCCCATAAAAGGTCCCCTCCATAACTTAACATACTTTAACGCTAATTACTGCCTTAAAAATACGAGTATAACGTTGAAATTTCACAGAAGTAAGTTTTTCACAAGCCAAAATCTCTTTACCAAATTTTTTGTGGAACAGGCCTTATTTGACCCTACCTCAGAAAAATACTTTAAAGCTCAGTACTGGCTTAAAAATACTAGTAGATTTATGAAATTCGACATAAACTACTTTCGTGTAATCTAATATCTCTATCCCTTCTATAGCAACCGAAATCTCTCTATCAAATTTTATGAGGATCAGTCCATAATAACACCACCCCATATAAATTCCGCCCCAGAAAATGACGCGAAAAATATGAATACCGCAAGGCAACTCGACATAAAACAATTTTGATTTAAAATCTCTCTACCATATTTTATGACTTTAATGCTCCTTAATGGCTTCAAAATACGAGTAGATCGATGAAATTTTAAACAAATAAGGAACTGAAATCTTCCTACAGACTTTTATGAGAATTGGTCCACATATATATTGTATAAATAACCCTACTCCCTATAAAAATTAGCAATGTCAATAGTAAAACCCCCATTAATGGACCTCTTTCAAATGTTACCCTGATGTTCTCATTAATATCGATATATAATAATAAAATATTCAAAATATCAAAGTTCATTTATATGGCAGTGATTTGATGGTGGGTATAAAAGATTCGGCATAGCCGAATATAACACTCTTACTTGTTATTATTCTTACTACTACTACTATTATTATTATTATTATTATTATTATTATTATCATTATTAGTATTGTTATTCTTAAGTTTTCTTAATTGAATTGTATTTTCCATCTTTGAATTGTACCTAGTGTATAAGTAACCATTATATTGTAAAAAAAAGATAACTATGAATTACTATTGTGAATTAATAATTAATTTTCGAAGATACAAATGTGGCTACAATTTAAGCTTCAAATTTTTCATTTGGCCTGTTTGCAATTTATATAACTTCACTTGTTACCAAACCACCAACTAAAGAACTTCTTCCACTCAAATAAACTAAAACCAAACTCTAAAATAAAAATTGTAAATCTGAAATTTATTTGAAAAAGAAAATTAAGTTCCAACTTTTCTTTTGTTCAAATACAAACACACACATTAGACACATTCACGTATGTCATCTTTCACACCCACACTTACACTCCTACACTCTCATTCGTTCATACATTAATCCTAATTCTAATCTAATCATTTATTTTGTAATCGTTTCATTCCCCAACCAAAACCCTCACCTATATTTTTTCGCTTTGAGAAAAAATATACTTATAAGAATTTTGTCCAGTCTACAATTCCTATCTACTACAGTCCACTCCTTGAACTCATACTGCCACTCTTGCACAACAAAATAAGCGCTAAATAGGCCAAAATTCTTCATGGTCCTTCGAACCGGATCTGAACCAGTGACCTATGGATTCCGTTCTCGCTGAAAAAGAAAGAAAGAAAGAAAGAAAGAAAGAAAGAACAAAAGACCCAGTTGACAACACTCACCCAATAGCGGTATCATCACAAAGAAAATGAGGTAAATAAAAGAAAAATCAAAAAGCCTTTTTTAATATGTATAAAAGAATTTAAAACAAAAAAAAATACACATTCCTAACAAGAAATTTTTCAAAATTAAAAGAAAACAGTGATTTAGGTGTTAAAAAAAGGAAAAGAAAAGAAAATCTAAAAATTAACCTAAGAATTTGATAGAGAAGTGTAATAACCTGCTAAATCTAAAAATTAATAAAAGAGCTAAAATTCAAAAAAAAATCTAAAAATTAACCTAAAATTTTGATAGAGAAGTTAAAAACGTACTAAATCTAAAAAATAAAGGACAGAGCTTAAATTAAAAAAAATCTAAAAAGTAACATAAAATTTTTTGTAGAGAAGCACAAAATTTCTAAATTTAACCTAAAAACCCGAAAAAAATAGGAAAAAATGAAAACTTATTGAAAAATTGCTTAAAAGTCTGAAAATTATCGCTGAAAATGTACTAAAAAGTCTAAAATTTCACTAAAAATTGTAAAGTTAACCTATAAAAGTTGTTATAGAAAAGTGTAAAAAGTTTAAAATTTGTGGCTAATAAATTTGCTAAAAAAATCTACTAAGATTCATGATAAAATTGAAATCTAAGAATTCTTTAGGCAGTGAAAAATTACTCTGAAAATTACAAATAAAATAATTACAATAAAAAAAGAAAAGGTAAAATTTTTCTGAAGAATATCTACATATAACCTTAAAAAAACAACATAAAAATTATTTATGGTAAACCTGACCCTCCTACAACCTCAGATGCAGCGGACCAAGCTACATCTGCAGGGCCTAAACGGCAGCGATCGGAGGAAGAACATGCTCTCCAGGCAGTCCCACAGCCGAAGATAGATATATAGTTAGATAGATAGATAGATAGATAGATAGATAGATAGATAGATAGATAGATAGATAAATATGTGGATCGGCCCATAATTGACCCCCCATATAAGGTCCATTAAGCTCACTACTGGCTTAAACAAACGAATATAGCGATGAAATTTGATATAAGTAAGTGTCTTACAGGCCAAAAAATCTTTATGAAATTTTATGTGGATCGGTCCATAATTGACCCTACCCCCCATAAAAAGTCTTCCATAAACTTTCTTTAATGCTCATACTGGCTCAAAAATATGATTACAATAATGAAATTACACGGAAGTAAGATTTATACAAGTCGAGATTTACCAAATTTTATGTGGATCGATCCATAGTTGACCCTTCCCCCCACATAAGGCCCCCTTTAGAAAACAACTTTAGCGTTAATTATGGGCGTAAATATAGCGAATATAGCGTAGAAATTTGACATAAGTATATATCTTAGGAACCAAAACCTCTATATCAAATTTTATGTGAATCGGTCTATTATTGACCCTAGCGCCCATATAAGGTCCCCTCCGTGTAAGCTAATATCTCTATTCCTTCTATAGCAACCGAAATCTCTCTATCAAATTTTATGAGGATCAGTTCA
>NC_060952.1:56754142-56776642 GCF_022045245.1 Lucilia cuprina | reverse complement strand
ATTTGAATAGAAGACAAATTTTTGTATAATAGAGGTTATTTTAGGAATTTTATTTTTATCTTTACTCTATTAGAATATATAAATTACAATTTTATAATTTTTTACCCATTTTACTCCCTAAACGTTCGAGTTTCAAAAAATTCTTTTTTACAAAAAATTCTTTTTTACAGAAAATGTAACCTGTGGTGTCATGAAATAACTCCAAATAACAAACAAAATGAAATAAGTCCTCAAATTTAGGGACTTATTTCATTATGAAATAATTCCCCAATTTAAAAATGAAAAAAAGCCCCAACAAAATGAAATAACTTCCTAAATTAAAATGAAATAACTCCCCATTTTTGGATTTATTTCATATAAAACAAATCTCTAATTTTAAAATAACAAATTATGGAACAAGACGGTTTTAGTCGCTCATACCTTAGAGTAGGGCTTCAATGTTTAATACATTTCAGTTTAATCGCTTAATAAAGATTCCTTTAATAGCAAGAATTTTCTACTCTATGGTATATTTAATAACGGCTTCGCATAATAAATATTTCATAGCCCGCCTAAGACTGAACATTCTTGATACAGGCAATCCATCAGACATACATTTTTTATTTCGTGCGATAAAAATGTATTTATTGTTAGGCATTTATTTCTTTTTTGAATTTTGAGGAATTATTTCATAATAAAATAACTCCCCATTTTAAATGTGAAATAATGCCCCAAAAAACGAATTAAATCCCCAAATTTCGTTGTTTTTGCTTTAAGAACAAATAAATTTCATTTTTGTCTTGGGGAGTTATTTCGTGGGGAGTTATTCATGACGCCGTAACCAGTTACTAAAATTTCTAGATTCTAAAACTAACGGTTTGGGCTGGGCTATGATTAATTAGTCAATCATTCACACAAGGCTTTAATATATATAGATAATATATTTTTATTAATAAGGAGTTGAAACTGTATTATGTGTATAAAATAGAGGATATAAATTTAACTTAAACAAGTTAGAGTAATATATTCGTCCACCAGCTACTTTTATATTAATACTTTTTTATTTATTGATGAAATATTTGTAGAAGTTAGTTTTCTCATGTCTTAAATAGAAAAATCCCAAAAATCTAAACATCTTAAATCTGTTACAATTGCAAGATCTATTAAACATTACAAACGCCATTTTCTTTTATATTTTTATCGCGCCGTAAGATATGCTTCATATCGATATTTAATAATTTGCATGTATACATGCGTGTGAAAGATTTAATGAAAATTCAATATATATACTTAAACATTGTTCTACACAAATTGATAATGCAACTAGTTAAATAAGGTTAAAGTTAAATTTTCGGGCAGGATCTACTATGGGAAGGGTTGCCAGATTCCGATTCGCAAAAAGCTGGACATTGGGCTTTAAAAAGCTGGACAAAACAAAAAAAGCTGGACATAAAAAATACTGAGAAAATGCTAATTTTGGTTTTGTGTTTCACAGTGATACACCAAAAAAATGCAGGGGTTCTCATATACCAATTCCGTTTTGTTATAGTACACAGAGTATGAATATATTTTTAGTTTTCCCAGATCACTTCCTTAACTTACTTTTTAGAGCAAAAGATGTGAAAAAGCTCAATTTTTGAAGTTTTAAATTTTAAAAATCTTAAGTACGTAAGCTGTACGTAAAGAAATTGACTATCGCTCGCAATAATAGGTCTTTCTCAATCGCTAATAAAACACTAAAAAACAAATAATTGTAACTTTGATTTTTCCAATAAATAAATGGATATTTAAAGTTAACAAAACATGTAGTATCATTAAAAATATATTATTGTTTTAAAACTTCATGACACAAACATATTATTGAAATAAAAATTTACACAAAATCGCTAAGAGAAAGACAAACCAAATTGTTTTAAAAACGCTAGATTGACAATATTTGTTTATTTTTCATGACAAATAAACTCTTTTATAAACTAATTTATGATAAATAAATTTAAAATAAATATAATTACAAATAATTTTTTAATATTCGTGTGTTATTAATTTATATATTTCTTTCAAAAAATTTAAAATTTACCAAATTTTTGATTTCTTTGGTTTGTTTACATATTCATAAATCAAACATTTGTTGTCGGATATTTTTTACTGGGGTATGTTTACATATTCATAAATCAAACATTTGTTGTTGGATATTTTTTACTGGGGAAAAAATATTCAGTAAAATTAAAAAATTCTCTATCAACGAACTGTAATTTTTTCCGCACTCTTACTTTCTCGTTGCAAGTTTTCGAAAGTATGCGAACGGAATCCAATAACAATTGTTGCAAATTGTTACAAATTATCGAGTATGCTAACAGACCTAATATTTATTACGACATTCAGCTGTTCAAGTGTTGAGACATGATGATCGAAGAGGGAAATCATTACATAGTTGTATAACAAATGTACAATCAGAGTTGGCTAACATGATTTGACAAAGATTACATAAAAACAAGTAAAAAAGTATAGTCGGGCGTGGTCGACCATATGATACCCAACACCAGTTATGAATATTAAATGTGATTTATTTTTCATAATAAAGCATTTATCTTCAATATTCCCTTGTTCCGATACATTTAAGCTAATTTTCTGAAAGAGGCTTTATATGGGGGCTAGGGGCAAATATGGACCAAGCACGATAAAATTTTGTGAATATATTTATATTTACACAATATTTTATTGTGCTGAATTTCATCGCGATATTTGTGTTTATAAGTTAATTTGGGACATTCAAGTAATTTTCTGAAGAGGACCTAGGGTCAAATGGGGCCCGATCTTTATGAAATTTGGCAGGGTCATCAAGACCTCTATAAAACTTAGTTGTGCAGTATATTATCGATATATCTGTATATTTAACATAATTATGAGCTCAGAAGCCCTTTTCGGGGGGTTCTGTTCTATGGGGGCTAGTTGAAATAATGGACCGATTTTAACCATTTTCAATAGGCTTCGTCCTTGTCAAATAAAACGTGCGTGCCAAATTATCTTGAAAATTGCGACCTGTACCTTGCGTACAATGTTTACATGGACAGCCAGCCAGACGGACGGACATAGCTTAATCGACTCAGAAAACGATTCGAAGCCGATTGGTATACTTTAAGGGCGGTCTAGGATGAATATTTTTGTATGTTACAAACATCAGCCCAAACCCATTATACCCTCCCCACTAAAGTGGTGTAGTGTACATTTTTTGCAGTGTACTAAAAATATTTTATTTAGCTGGACAAATTAAATTTTAGCTTGAAACTGGACAAGCGTCAAAAAAGCTGGACAATCCAGTCAAGTCCAGCCAGGCTGGCAACCCTAAGCATGGGAGATATGATCAATTATAGATCGTTCGTAGAAGTTGCATTAAGTAACATTTCTGTACATAAAAGGTAAAATTTTGTATCTATATCGTAATTTAATAATAAGTAATGTGTGTTTAAGTGTTTCTCGGAAGCACCTATATTATGAACCGAACGTGAAAAAATCTTAAAATAGAATTTTTGTATACAAAACTTATATTTGCCAAATGTTGTTTTAATAGTTTTATTTAGTAACAAGTGATGTGGGTTTAAGAGATTTTCGTAAAGCACATTTTATGGGAGCTATGACCAATTATGGTCCGATCGTAAAAAAAAATCCACAGCAACATTAATTTATATAATGAATAAAGAAATTGTGGCTAAATTCTGTATCTGTCTATATTCCGCTGAGCCGAATCTTAAATACCCTCCACCAGCAACTTTTATATTAATACTTTTCTAATTGATCAACTATTTGTAGTGTACGATTTGCTCAAATGTCTCATTCAAAATTGTTTTTATTATCATGACGCAAGGTATAATTGTTCTTTACTCGATATTAATTGGCTACATTTTGTTATAATAATAGTAACTTTAGCAAAATGTATTATATGTATAAAATTTTGTTTGCAAAATTTTTTTAAATTTAACTACTCAATAATATCAACAAAAATCATTTGCTTACATACAAATATTTATAAACATTTATTGCCAGCTGTGTTCATTAGTTTATTAATCCTTAAGTAATTATTATATTTATATTATATTAAGTAAATAATTAAAAATATAAAAAAATAACATTATTAGCCATATTTATATGAACTATTATCTTTAATTATTTGTGATAAAATACGTTGTTGTCTGTTGAAAAGCTTAAAAGGTTTTTGTCTGGGATAAAGGATTGATATAAATAGGAGTAAAGTCGAGTTTCAATTGACATTTGTCTATCTATTTACTAAACACGTCTCCGATTTTCGAAGCGAACTGTCATTTACACAAGCTAACAACTTCCTTTTTCCTCTAACTACTGAAGTGGTTACAACGAAATTCGTATAAAAGGATAAAGGAAAGAAATAATTTAATATAAAACAAGTTAGAGCTTTATATTCGCAGGGCCGAATTTTAAATACCCTCCACCAGCTACTTTTATATTTATACATTTCTAATTTATCATGAATTTGTAATGAAGCGACCACACCTATGTATTCAATAGCTTTATTTGGTAATGAGTAATGTGCTTTCAAGAGATTTTCGCAAAAGAACTTTGTATGGGAGCTATATCCAATTATGTATATAAATATACAATTTTTAAAATTCTGTATCTATATCATTATTTGGTATTGAATATTGTGAATTAAAGTGATTTTCTGGAGGGGACCTAGTATAAGAGCAATGAAGAAATATGGACCGATCGTAAAACGATTTTATAGTTTAATATATGTATGTACATTAGAGTTCTCCAAAAAAAATAAGTTTTGAATTTTGACCGCCCCCCCCCCTAAAATTGTTCTACTGGTTATAAAAAATAAGTCGTGCAAAAAATTAGCTCAATAAGACTACGTTAACTGGTGCCGCAACGGCTCTGAAGTTTGAAGATGCATTTACAAGGGGAAAATATGCATTTTTTCAGTTTTCACAAAAGTTTTGTCATTAAATAATTTGTTTTGTATTTTATTGTCAAAGAATCGTAATGTACACAGAATTAGCGTTACAAAAAGATAAAAAACACAAAAATTGGTTGAAGTATATTTTTGGATCTGTAAATGATATTGATCTGAAATTTTTTGTATATTATTGGAAATTTTGTTGTCTAACTAACAAGAAAAAATTGAGTCCATTTGGTCCAAAAATACAAGTGCGTTCTGCGTAAAGATACCTTTTAGAAAACTATAAAATTGTTATATGTTCTTAAAGAAAATTTTATTTTATTAATAAAAGAGTTAAGAACATTTTGGGCAAAAAAACGGCAAAAATCTAAAATTTTTTGAATTTTTAAATTAAGAAACGTATATTTTTGGATCTGTAAATTATATTGACCTGAAATTTTTTGTATATTATTGGAAATTTTGTTGTCTAACTAACAAAAAATTGAGTCCATTTGGTCCAAAATTACGCCCGGTATTCAGAAAAAGGCGGACCAAGGTATGGTAAATTTTGTATCACTAAATTTTTAAATGCCTATAACTCAGATATTATAAGAGATAAGTAAGCGCTTTCAGAAAATATAAAAATTTTTGTATTTGGGTGAAAAACAAAAAAAATGGCACGAGTTTAAAAATTTTACATGTCGTAGGTACCCTACTTTGAGCCGCCACAGCTCCGTCCCTGGGGCATCTGCGGGGTTCATCTTCAAAACTCGAATACTCCTTGGCTACGATCACGCCAAATTTTATCCCGATCGGATCAGCCGTTTAGAAATGCCAGATTTATTTCCAAAAAATTTCCATTCTGCCCCACTGTGGATCGGTAGAATTATTGTTCTATGTTTAATAAATGCGGTAAACTGAGGTTCCGATATGGTTGCAATTAACTTTGGCAGTTTTCGTGCTAGGACAGTCGTTTATGCACCATTTTAAGGCATTAAAATTGCCATTTGTTTCGGTATATAGTTTATTGCATAATGTATTTTTAGAAAATGGCCAATTGGATAGATCGTAGTATTATTTTCCAAGGTTTAAAAAGGCGGTAATTTGAGGTTCCGATATGGTTGTGAATAACTTTGACAATTTTCATGCTACGACAGTCATTTATGCATCATTTTAGAGCATTAGGATTGCACTTTAATTTGGTATATCATTTGTGGCATAATGTGTTCGTCTAAAAAATGGCCAATTTGATGGATCGGTAGAATTATTGTTCACTTTGTTTTAGTGTATAATTTGTGGCATAATGAAATTTTACAAAAATTTTATAGATCGGTATATTTATTGCTACAGGTTTAGAAATGAGGTAATTTAAGGCTCCGACATGGTTGCAAATATCATTTATAGTATTCATGTTATAGCAGTCGTTTATATATCTTTTTATTGCATTATAGTTGCCATTTGTTTCGGTGTACAATTTATTGCATAATATATTTTTAGAAAATGGCCAATTGGATAGATCGGTAAAATTATTTTCACAGCTTTAAAAACGCGGTAATTTGAGGTTCCGATATGTCTGCATCATTTTAAAGCATTATGATTGCACTTTAATATGGTATATCATTTGTAGCATAATGTGTGTTTTTACAAATTGGTCAATTTGATAGATCGGTAGAATTATTGTTCTATGTTTAATAAACGCGGTAATCTGAGGTTTTCGTGCTACGACAGTCGTTTATGCACCATTTTAAAGCATTAAAATTGCCATTTGTTTTGGTATATAATTTATTGCATAAAGTTTTTTTAGAAAATGGCCAATTGGATAGATCGGTAGTATTATTTTCCCAGGTTTAAAAAGTCGGTAATTTGAGGTTCCGATATGGTTGTGAATAACTTTGATAGTTTTCATGCAATGACAGTCATTTATGCATCTTTTTAAAGCATTATGATTGCACTTATATTTGGTATATCATTTGTGGCATAATAGGTTTGTCTAAAAAATTGTCAATTTAAAGGATCGGTAGAATTGTCTATGTTAAAAACTATGTTTAAAAACGCTGGGATTTGAGGTTCCGATTTGGATGCAAATAACTTTAACAGTTTTTATGCCAGGACAATCGTTTATACATCATTTTAAAGCATTACAGTTGCACTTTGTTTTGGTGTATAATTTGTGGCATAATGAATTTTTACAAAAATTGGATAGATCGGTATATTTATTGGTACAGGTTTAGAAATGCGGTAATTTAAGGGTCCGATATGGTTGCAAATATCATTTATAGTTTTCATGTTATAGCAGTCGTTTATATATCTTTTTATTGCATTATAGTTGCACTTTGTTTTGGTATATAATTTCTTGCATAATATATTTTTAGAAAATGGCTAATTTGATAGATCGGTAGAATTATTTTTACAGCTTTAAAAACGTGGTAATTTAAGGTTCCGATATGGCTGAAAAAAACATTGACAGTTTTCACGCTATGAATGTCATTTAGGCATCATTTTTAAACATTAGGATTGCACTTTAATATTGTAAATCATTTGTAGCATAATGTGTCTTTTTACAAATTGGTCAATTTGATAGATTGTTCTATATATTAAACGCTGTAATCTGAGGTTCCCATATGGCTGCAATGAACTTTGGCAGTTTTCGTGCTACGACAGTCGTTTATGCACCATTTTATAGCATTAAAATTGCCATTTGTTTAGGTATATAATTTATTGCATAATGGTTTTTTAGAAAATGGCCAATTGGATAGATCGGTAGAATTATTTTCCCAGGTTTAAAAAGGCGGTAATTTGAGGTTCCGATATGGTTGTGAATAACTTTGACAATTTTCATGCTATGACAGTCATTTATGCATCTTTTTAAAGCATTATGATTGCACTTGGTTTGGTATATCATTTGTGATATAATGTGTTTGTCTAAAAAATGGTCAATTTGAAGGATCGGTAGAATTGTCTATGTTAAAAACTATGTTTAAAAACGCTGGGATTTGAGGTTTATGAAACTCCGGGTTTTGTGCTAATCATATTGCAGCAGTGTTATCAATATGAATTACAGGAAGTTGATTAAATCATTTAAAAGTGTTTTTAACCAAATTATTTCTTTTGTACCCTCGTTTGCAGCTACTATTTCTGTCTCTGTTGTTGAAGTCGACACCATTGGTTGTCTCTGGCTTAACCACGAGATTGGTCCACCTGCTTATGAAACAACAACACCAGATGTTGAACGACCAGTATTTGTACAACCACCAAAATCAGCATCACTATAACAACTTAGCTTCTTTGGACCTTGTCTTTTGTAAATTATACCAAAATTTATTGTGACGGCGATATATCTGAAAACTCGCTTTACTCTTTGAATATCTTCAACAGTAGGATTTTCTAGGGATCTTGATAAAAACCCAACACTATATGCAAGATCAGGCCTTGTTCCCAGTATAAGATACATAAGAGCACCTACAGCTTGACGATATGGGAAATCACAGACAACTTTCCCTGATTTCACTTCTAATATGGTATATCATTTGTAGCATAATGTGTGTTTTTACAAATTGGTCAATTTGATAGATCGGTAGAATTATTGTTCTATGTTTAATAAACGCAGTAATGTGAGGTTAAGATATGGTTGCAATTAACTTTGGCAGTTTTCGTGCTAGGACATTCGTTTATACCATTTTAAAGCATTAAAATTGCCATTTGTTTTGGTATATAATTTATTGCATAATGTATTTTTAGAAAATGGCCAATTGGATAAATCGATAGAATTATTTTCCCATGCTTAAAAAGGCGGTAATTTAAGGTTCCGATATGGTTGTGAATAACTTTAAAAGTTTTCATGCTATGACAGTCGTTTATGCATCATTTTAAAACATTATGATTGCACTTTAATTTGGTATATCATTTTTGGCATAATCTTTTCGTCTAAGAAATGGTCAATTTGATGGATCGGTAGAATTATTGTTCTATGTTTAAAAACGCGGTAATTTGAGGTTCCGATATGGTTGCAAATAACATTGACAGTTTTCATGCTATGATTGCACTTTAATGTGGTATATCATTTTTAGCTTAATGTGTGTTTTTACAAATTGGTCATCTTGATAGATCGGTAGAATTATTATTCTATATATCAAACGCAGTAATCTGAGGTTCCGATATGGATGCAATTAACTTTGCACCATTTTAAAGCATTAAAATTGACATTTGTTTTGGTATATAATTTATTGCATAATGTATTTTTAGAAAATGGCTAATTGGATAGATCGGTGGAATTATTTTCACAGGTTTAAAAAGGCGGTAATTTGAGGGTCCGATATGGTTGTGAATAACTTTGACAGTTTTCATGCTATGACAGTCATGTATGCATCATTTTAAAGCATTATGATTGCACTTTAATTTGGTATATCATTTGTGGCATAATGTGTTTGTCTAAAAAATGGTCAATTTGAAGGATCGGTAGAATTGTCTATGTTAAAAACTATGTTTAAAAACGCTGGGATTTGAGGTTCCGATTTGGATGCAAATAACTTTGACAGTTTTGTATGCCAGGACAATCGTTTATGCATCATTTAAAAGCATTACAGTTGCACTTTGTTTTGGTGTACAATTTGTGGCATAATGAATTTTTACAAAAATTGGATAGATCGGTATATTTATTGGTACAGGTTTAAAAATGCGGTAATTTAAGGCTCCGATATGGTTGCAAATATCATTTATAGTTTTCATATTATAGCAGTCGTTTATATAACTTTTTATTGCATTATTGTTGCCATTTGTTTTGGAATATAATTTATTGCATAATATATTTTTAGAAAATGGCCAATTGGATAGATCGGTAGAATTATTTTCACAGCTTTAAAAACGCGGTAATTTGAGGTTCCGATATAGCTGCAAATAACATTGACAGTTTTCACGCTATGACAGTCATTTTAAAGCATTATGATTGCACTTTAATATGGTATATCATTTGTAGCATAATGTGTGTTTTTACAAAATGTCAATTTGATAGATCGCACAGTGGGGCAGAATGGAAATTTTTTGGAAATAAATCTGGCATTTCTAAACGGCTGATCCGGGATAAAATTTGGCGTGAGTGTAGCCAAGGAGTATTCGAGTTTAAGTTTTGAAGATAAACCCCGCAGATGCCCCAGGGACGGAGCTGTGGCGGCTCAAAGTGGGGTACCTACGACATGTAAAATTTTTAAACTCGTGCCATTTTTTTGTTTTTCACCCAAATACAAAGATTTTATATTTTCTGAAAGCGCTCGACGAGATCTTGAAAAAACATGCTTGGACATACTACTTATCTCTTGTAATATCCGAGTTATAGGCATTTAAAAATTTAGTGATACAAAATTTACCATACCTTGGTCCGCCTTTTTTTGAATACCAGGCGTAATTTTGGACCAAATGGACTCATTTTTTCTTGTTAGTTAGACAACAAAATTTCCAATAATATACAAAATATATTCAATATCATTTACAGATCCAAAAATATACGTTTTTAAATTTAAAAATTCAAAAAATTTTAGATTTTTGCCGTTTTTTTGCCCAAAATGTGTCTTAACTCTTTTATTAATAAAATAAAATTTTCTTTAAGAACATATAACAATTTTATAGTTTTCTAAAAGGTATCTTTACGCAGAACGCTTTGGCGTAAAAAACTTGTCCTATTTTTTGAAAATGTTGCCACTGCGTCCTTCCGAATATGACCTATTTTTTATCAAAACTTCAACTTTGGGCGACATGTTCTAAAATCCCAAAGCTGGGATCAGAAAACTGAAAGCAGTTTTGGAATATGCTTTCTATTTACTCCAAAAGTATTTTACAGCCCTGAAAGAAGTGTGGACCATATGGGCCAAATATGTAAAAAAATCCCATTTTTGGGATTTTCATTCCTATTTTTGGGAATTGCGGGATTCCCTTTGGCCTTTTCAATTTTTTTTTTTTTTGCATTTTCTTATTTGAAATGACAAATTTAACAAGCGTTGAAGATTTCATTGAGTTTTGTTCATAAATAAAGATTTTGTCATATATTACATATTTGTTAAATTTCTAAAACCTATGATTTATATCAAAATTTTAATAGGGTCGCAGATAGCTACAACAATTTAGTCCATATTTATCCCTTAATATCTCTTTTTAGGTAGATATGGAACTTCTCGACCTTTTACAAAAAATTTCAAGCCAATATCTCAATTACATTCAAAAATATGTTCATTTAAACCTGTGTCCTTTAATTTCATCTTTTTCATATTTTAGTATTAAGTATGACAGAACATACATTTGATGTTATAAAATATTTGGACAATTTTTAAAAATTATTTAGTTAATTATTTTATTAAAGACTATAACATTGTATATACAATAAAAAAATATAATTTTATTATGAGCCACGCACAACAACACCTAAATCACCCCACACAAACCACCTTTCCCGCCCACCGAAATATAAAACACAATTTAATACAATATCATCAGTTAGTATAATGGCTTTTTTATTTGAACTGTTTATCTTAAACATAATACAATTAATTCTTAAAACCTACTTATATAGTTAATTCGTAACACTACTTATTTTCTATAAAATAATTTGTCATATCGGTATACATATCCAGAAAGGTAATATAAGTCCTTTAAATTTTCTTCGTTTTGAGATGATAGAGTTTCATAACAAATCCATCTTTTTCGCATAGTTGAAAGAACAGGATCAGAAGATAGAAGTAAACTATTAAAAATATCTTCATTCTGGGATTGCCTGGAGCATTTTCTTGAGCTGAAAAGTTTGAACATGCTTAAAATCTCGATTTCTCGCTTCCTGGGCTTCTTCTGTTAACTCTCCAAGTGGAAGAATATTCGATTCAATTATTATTTGACCATGACACAATACTTTGTGTACTGTTGGTGTTAGTTCCCTCCATGGATACAGAGATACAAGTAATTTAGAAATTTCAGATGTATATTCCCCAAATCGATTTCCATTAATTTTATGTTTACTATTCAGTGCCAGTTATTTTTGAAGTAATTTCAAAATCACGAAAAAACCTTCTCGCCGTATTACCGTCATTTATACTACCGCAACTTGGAAGTGGTTTGTCGATGTTTAATCCCATCTGAACTTTAAATTCTTTTTGGATTCTGCTTTTTTCCGCAGCTCTCAGTTCTTTCAATTCTTCATTATTTTTTGTTGATTTAGTAAGATTCTCTGGCACACTTCTATATTTGAGGTCGTATGCTATGTGTAAAAAGTAATCCAAAAATCGTATTCTGGCATGAAGTGGTGAAATTCCGAAAGACAGGACTTCTTCATTAATACTTCTGCTTTTGTTTATATTTGAGAATTGCGACTTTTTCTCATTACATATTGAGCATCTCCAGAAGGAAGTCGTTTCTGTTATGGCATTGCTGACCTTTCCATCAATCATTGTTAAGCTTAGCTGATATGATACGTTAATAGAGAATTCCTTTATTTTAATGCAAATGGGCTCCAGTGCATTTATTTCATCTTTTAAATATTCCAATAATCTTTTGTTGTTTTCTTTGACTCCTTTATATATTCAAATCCAATGGGTCTACAAAAATTTTTTGAACCCGGAGTTGTATTGATCCATATATCTTCAAATGAATTTCCGATGCTTGACGATGATGGATTAAGGGAATATGAACGAATTCCTAATGGCACTAATGATGACATAAATACACTTTTGTAGTCCGCTAATGTCCGACTTCCACAAGCTTGTTTGTATTCTGGAAGTGCTGATAAACCGTCACATCCCCACTTACACATTAAGACAACATCACAGTTATGAATTTTCCTTAGTTGGTCTTCTGAAAAGTCTGACACAATTCTTGATGCTGTACGGCATCCATAGGTTGATTTTCCTCTTTCAGCATTTCGTTAAATTTATCAGCAATTTCCTCATTTGAGATTGAAAAAAGTTTTTGTGTGACCCTCTTTTTTTTGAACTTGAACATAAGTCTTTGTATGACTTGCAAGGTGCTCCTGCTGATGTGTTGTAAGTTGAGATTTCCGTAGTAGTTTCCATCCAACTACAAAATTTTAATCGAAATTTCTTTTGATTTCCATCCACAGACTTACTTTTTACATCAAAAAGTTTTCAATTTTTGATATGCCTGTTTTGTCTACTTTTCTACTATATGTAGTTTTATATCATTTGAAATGTCTTCAATTCTTTTTGGCCCTTTTGAAGATACACTCCATAAAACGGAACACAGCTCTTCGTACTTTAAAGTAATCTTCATTGTAGATTTATTAAATATGGTACTTAAAATCTGAGAAGTTTACTTATATACCAATTCTTGTCATTTCCGCAAAAAAACGGCAAAAATCGAAAATTTTTTGAATTTTTAAATTAAAAAACGTATATTTTTGGATCTGTAAATGATATTGATCTGAAATTTTTTGTATATTATTGGAAATTTTGTCCATTTGGTCCAAATTACGCCCGGTATTCAAAAAAAGGCGGACCAAGGTATGGTAAATTTTGTATCACTAAATTTTAAATGCCTATAACTCGGACATTATAAGAGATAAGTAGTATGTCCAAGCATGTTTTTTCAAGATCTCATCGAGCGCTTTCAGAAAATATAAAAATGTATTTGGGTGAAAAACAAAAAAATGGCACGAGTTTAAAAATTTTACATGTCGTAGGTACCCTAATTTGAGCCGCCACAGCTCCGTCCCTGGGGCATCTGCGGGGTTCATCTTCAAAACTTAAACTCGAATACTTCTTGGCTACGCTCTCGCCAAATTTTATCCCGATCGGATCAGCCGTTTAGAAATGCCAGATTTATTTCCAAAAAATTTCCATTCTGCCCCACTGTGGAGCCTTAAATTACAGCATTTCTAAACCTGTACCAAGAAATATACCGATCTATCCTATTTTTGTAAAAACTCATTATGCCACAAATTATACACCAAAACAAAGTGCAACTGTAATGCTTTAAAATGATGCATAAACGATTGTCCTGGCATAAAAACTGTCAATGTTATTTGCAACCATATGGGAACCTCAAATCACAGCGTTTTTAAATATAGAACAACAATTCTACCGATTCATATTTTAGACGAACACATTATGCCACAAATGATAAACCAAATTAAAGTGCAATCATAATGCTTTAAAATGATGGATAAATGACTGTCATAGCATGAAAACTGTCAATGTTATTTGCAACCATATCGGAACCTCAAATTACCGCGTTTTTAAACATAGAACAATAATTTTACCGATCCATGAAATTGACCATTTTTTAGACGAAAAGATTATGCCACAAATGATATACCAAATGAAACTGCAATCATAATGCTTTAAAATGATGCATAAATGACTGTCATAGCATGAAAATTTTCAAAGTTATTCACAACCATACCGGAACCTCAAATTACCGCCTTTTTAAACCTGGGAAAATAATTCTATCGATTTATCCAATTGGCCATTTTCTAAAAATACATTATGTAATAAATTATATACCAAAACAAATGGCAATTTTAATGCTTTAATATGGTGCATAAACGACTGTCCTAGAACGAAAACTGCCAAAGTTAATTGCAACCATATCTTAACTTCAGATTACAGCGTTTATTAAACAAAGAACAATAATTCTACCGATCTATCAAATTGACCAATTTGTAAAAACACACATTATGCTACAAATGATATACCATATTAAAGTGCAATCATAATGCTTTAAAATGATGCCTTAATGACTGTCATAGCGTGAAAACTGTCAATGTTATTTGCAGATATATCGGAACCTTAAATTACCGCGTTTTTAAAGCTGTGAAAATAATTCTATTATATACCATAACAAATGGCAACTATAATGCAATAAAAAGATATGTTAACGACTGCTACAACATGAAAATTATAAATGATATTTGCAACCATATCGGAGCCTTAAATTACCGTATTTCCAAACCTGTACCAATAAATATACCGATCTCTCCAATTTTTGTAAAAATTCATTATGCCACAAATTATACACCAAAACAAAGTGCAACTGTAATGCTTTAAAATGATGCATAAACGATTGTCCTGGCATGAAAACTGTCAAAGTTATTTGCAGCAATATCGGAACCCCAAATTACCGCCTTTTCAAATCTGGGAAAATAATTCTACCGATCTATCCAATTGGCCTTTTTCTAAAAATACATCATGCAATAAATTATATACCAAAATAAATGGCAATTTTAATGCTTTAAAACGGTGAATAAACGACTGTCCTAGCACGAAAACTGCCAAAGTTAATTGCAGCCATATCGGAACCTCAGATTACTGCATTTGATACATAGAACAATAATACCCATCAATCAAATTGACCAATTTCTAAAAATACACATTACGCTACAAATGATATACCATATTAAAGTGCAATCATAATGCTTTAAAATGATTCATAAATGACTGTCAAAGCGTGAAAACTGTCAATGTTGCAATGTTATTTGCAGCCATATCGGAACCTCAAACTACCGCGTTTTTAAAGCTGTGAAAATAATTCTACCGATCTATCCAATTGGCAATTTTCTAAAAATATATTATGCAATAAATTATATACCAAAACAAATGGCAACTATAATGCAATAAAAGGATATATAAACGACTGCAATAACATGAAAACCGAAAAGATATTTGCAACCATATCGGAGCCTTAAATTACTGCGTTTATTAAACATAGAACAATAATTCTACCGATCTATCAAATTGACCAATTTGTAAAAACACACATTATGCTACAAATGATATACCATATTAAAGTGCGCATAATGTATTTTTAGAAAATGGCCAAGTGGATAGATCGGTAGAATCATTTTCCCAGGTTTAAAAAAGTTGTGAATAACTTTAACAGTTTTCATGCTATGACAGTTATTTATGCATCATTTTGAAGCATTATGATTGCACTTTAAGTTGGTATATCATTTGTGGCATAATGTGTTTGTCTAAAAAATGGTCAATTTGAAGGATCGGTAGAATTGTCTATGTTAAAAACTATGTTTAAAAACGCGGTAATTTGAGGTTCCGATATGGCTGCAAATAACATTGACAGTTTTCACGCTATGACAGTCATTTAAGCATCTATTTAAAGCATTATGATTGCACTTTAATATGGTATATCATTTGTAGCATAATGTGTGTTTTTACAACTTGGTCAATTTGATAGATCGGTAGAATTATTGTTCTATGTTTAATAAACGCGGTAATCTTAGGTTCCGATATGGCTGCAATTAACTTTGGCAGTTTTCGTGCCAGGACAGTCATTTATGCACCATTTTAAAGCATTAAAATTGCCATTTATTATGGTATATAATTTAATGCATAACGTTTTTTTAGAAAAAGGCCAATTGGATAAATCGATAGAATTATTTTCCAAGGTTTAAAAAGGCGGTAATTTGAGGTTCCGATATGGTTGTGAATAACTTTGACAGTTTTCATGCTATGACAGTCATTTATGCATCATTTTAAAACATTAGGATTGCACTTTAATATGGTATATCATTTGTATCATAATGTGTACTTTTACAAATTGGTTAATTTGATAGATCGGTAGAATTATTGTTCTATGTTTAAAAACGCTGTGATTTGAGGTTCCGATATGGCTGTTTTCATGCTAGGACAATCGTTTATGCATCATTTTAAAGCATTACAGTTGCACTTTGTTTTGGTGTATAATTTGTGGCATAATGAATTTTTACAAAAATTGGATAGATCGGTACAGCTTTAGAAATGCGGTAATTTAAGGCTCCGATATGGTTGCAAATATCATTAATAGTTTTCATGTTATAGCAGTCGTTAATATATATCTTTTTATTGCATTATAGTTGCCATTTGTTTTGGTATATAATTTATTGCATAATATATTTTTAGAAAATGGCCAATTGGATAGATCGGTAGAATTATTTTCATAGCTTTAAAAACGTGGTAATTTGAGGTTCCGATATGGCTGCAAATAACATTGCAACATTGACAGTTCGGTAGTATTATTTTCCCAGGTTTAAAAAGGCGGTAATTTGAGGTTCCAATATGGTTGTGAATAACTTTGACAGTTTTCATGCTATGACAGTCATTTATGCATCATTGTAGATCGGTAGAATTATTTTCCCAGGTTTAAAAAGGCGGTAATTTGAGGTTCCGATATGGTTGTGAATAACTTTGAAAGTTTTCATGCTATGACAGTCATTTATGCATCATTTTAAAGCATTATGATTGCACTTTAATTTGGTATATCATTTGTGGCAAAATGTTTTCGTCTAAAAAATGGTCAATTTGAAGGATTAGTAGAATTGGTTTTCTATGTTTAAAAACGCTGTGATTTGAGGTTCCGATACGGCTGCAAATAACTTTGACAGTTTTCATGCCAGGATAATCGTTTATGTATCATTTTAAAGCATTACTGTTGCACTTTGTTTTGGTGTATAATTTGTGGCATAATGAAGCTTTAGAAAAATTAGATAGATCGGTATATTTATTGGTACAGGTTTGGAAATGCAGTAATTTAAGGCTCCAATATGGTTGCAAATATCTTTTATAGTTTTCATGTTATAGCGGTCGTTTATATATCTTTTTATTGCATTATAGTTGCCATTTGTTTTGGTATATAATTTGTTGCATAATATATTTTTATAAAATGGCTAATTGGATAGATCGGTAGAATTATTTTCACAGCTTTAAAAACGCGGTAATTTAAGGTTCCAAAACGGCTGCAAATAACATAGACAGTTTTCACGCTATGACAGTCATTTAGGCATCATTTTAAAGCATTATGATTGTACTTTAATATGGTATATCATTTGTAGCATAATGTGTGTTTTTACAAATTGGTCAATTTGATAGATCGGTAGAATTATTGTTCTATGTTTAATAAACGCTGTAATCTGAGGTTAAGATATGGTTGCAATTAACTTTGGCAGTTTTCTTGCTAGGACAGTCGTTTATGCCTTATTTTAAAGCATCAAAATTGCCTTTTGTTTTGGTATATAATTTATTGCATAATGTATTTTTAGAAAATGGCCAATTGAATAAATCGATAGAATTATTTTCCCAGGTTTAATAAGGCAGTAATTTGAGGTTCCGATATGGTTGTGAATAACTTTGAAAGTTGTCATGCTATGACATTTATTTATGCATCATTTTAAAGCATTATGATTGAACTTTAATTTGGTATATCATTTGTGGCATAATATTTTCGTCTAAAAAATTGTCAATTTGATGGATCGGTAGAATTATTGTTCTTTGTTTAAAAATTGCGGTAATTTGAGGTTCCAATATGGTTACAAATAACATTGACAGTTTTCATGCTATGACAGTCATTTATCCATCATTTTAAAGCATTATGTTTGCACTTTAATTTGGTATATCATTTGTGGCATAATGTGTTCGTATAAAAAATGGTCAATTTGAAGGATCAGTAGAATTGTCTTTCTATGTTTAAAAACGCTGTGATTTGAGGTTCCGATATGGCTGCAAATAACTTTGACAGTTTTCATGCCATAATGAAGTTTTAGAAAAATTGGATAGACCGGTATATTCATTGGTACAGGCTTGGAAATGCGTAATTTAAGGCTCCGATATGGTTGCAAATATCTTTTATAGTTTTCATGTTATAGCAGTCGTTTATATATCTTTTTATTGCATTATAGTTGCCATTTGTTTTGGTATATAATTTATTGCATAATATATTTTTAGAAAATGGCCAATTGGATAGATCGGTAGAATTATTTTCCCAGGTTTAAAAAGGCGGTAATTTGAGGTTCCGATATGGTTGTGAATAACTTTGAAAGTTTTCATGCTATGACAGTCATTTATGCATCATTTTAGAGCATTATGATTACACTTTAATTTGGTATATCATTTGTGGCATAATCTTTTCGTCTAAAAAATGGTCAATTTGATGGATCGGTAGAATTATTTTTCTATGTTTAAAAACGCGGTAATTTAAGGTTCCGATATGGTTATGAATAACTTTGACAGTTTTCATGCTATGATAGTCATTTATGCATCATTTTAAAGCATTATGATTGCACTTTAATTTGGTATATCTTTTGTGGCATAATGTGTTCGTCTAAAAAATGGTCAATTTGAAGGATCAGTAGAATTGTTTTTCTATGTTTAAAAACGCAGTGATTTTAGGTTCCGATATGGCTGCAAATAACTTTGACAGTTTTCATGCCAGGACAATCGTTTATATATCATTTTATTTGTGGCATAATGAAGTTTTAGAAAAATTAGATAGATCGGTATATTTATTGGTACAGGTTTGGAAATGCGGTAATTTAAGGCTCCAATATGTTTGCAAATATCTTTTATAGTTTTCATGTTTTAGCAGTCGTTTATATATGTTTTTTTTGCATTATAGTTGCCATTTGTTTTGGTATATAATATGTTGCATAATATATTTTTAGAAAATGGCTAATTGGATAGATCGGTAGAATTATTTTCACAGCTTTAAAAACGCGGTAATTTAAGGTTCCAAAACGGCTGCAAATAACATAGACAGTTTTCACGCTATGACAGTCATTCAGGCATAATTTTAAAGCATTATGATTGCACTTTAATATGGAATATCATTTGTAGCATAATGTGTGTTTTTACAAATTGGTCAATTTGATAGATCGGTAGAATTATTGTTCTATGTTTAATAAACGCTGTAATCTGAGGTTAAGATATGGTTGCAATTAACTTTGGCAGTTTTCGTGCTAGGACAGTCGTTTATGCACCATTTTAAAACATGAAAATTGTCATTTGTTTTGGTATATAATTTATTGCATAATACATTTTTAGAAAATTTCCAATTGAATAAATCGATAGAATTATTTTCCCAGGTTTAAAAAGTTAATAATGCATCATTTTAAAGCATTATGATTGCACTTTAATTTGGTATATCATTTGTGGCATAATCTTTTCGTCTAAAAAATTGTCAATTTGTTGGATCGGTGGCGTGTCATAATGTCCAATGTCATAATGTCCAATGTCATAATGTCCAATGTCATAATGTCCATAGACGTTATGACGCACTAAATTGAGTCATAATGTTAATGGACGTTATGACAATTTCAAAAGTGTTACAATGTCCATGGAGCAATGGAACATAAAGTCCATGGATTTCAAGCGGTAATTTAAGGCTCCGATATGGTTGCAAATATCATTAATAGTTTTCATGTTATAGCAGTCGTTTATATATCTTTTTATTGCATTCTAGTTGCCATTGGTTTTGGTCGGTGGAATTATATTCACACTTTTAAAAACGCGGTAATTTGAGGTTCCAATATAGCTGCAAATAACATTGACAGTTTTCATGCTATAAACGCAGTAATCTGAGGTTCCGATATTGTTGCAATTAACTTTGGCAGTTTTCGTGCTAGGACAGTCGTTTATGCACCATTTTAAGGCATTAAAATTCCCATTTGTTTTGGTATATAATTTATTGCATAATGTATTTTTAGAAAATGGCCAATTGGATAAATCGATAGAATTATTTTCCCAGGTTTAAAAAGGCGGTAAATTGAGGTTCCGATATGGTTGTGAATAACTTTCATTTTAAAACATTAGGATTGCACTTTAATATGGTATATCATTTGTAGCATAATGTGTCTTTTTACAAATTGGTCAATTTAATAGATCGGTAAAATTATTGTTCTATGTATCAAAAGCAGTAATCTGAAGTTCCGATATGGCTGCAATTAACTTTGGCAGTTTTCGTGCTAGGACAGTCGTTTATGCACCATTTTAAGGCATTAAAATTACCATTTGTTTTGGTATATAATTTATTGCATAATGTATTTTTAGAAAATGGCCAATTGGATAAATCGATAGAATTATTTTCCCAAGTTTAAAAAGGCGGTAATTTGAGGTTCCGATATGGTTGTGAATTTTGAAAGTTTACATGCATCATTTTAAAGCATTATGATTGCACTTTAATTTGGTATATCGTTTGTGACATAATGTGTTTGTCTAAAAAATGATCAATTTGAAGGATCGGTAGAATTGTCTATGTTAAAAACTATGTTTAAAAACGCTGTGATTTGAGGTTCCGTTATGGTTGCAAATAACTTTGACACTTTTCATGCCAGGACAATCGTTTATGCATCATTTAAAAGCATTACAGTTGCACTTTGTTTTGGTGTATAATTTGTGGCATAATGAATTTTTACAAAAATTGAATAGATCGGTATATTTATTGGTGCAGGTTTAGAAATGCGGTAATTTAAGGCTCCGATATGGTTGCAAATATTATTAATAGTTTTCATGTTATAGCAGTCGTTTATATATCTTTTTATTGCATTATAGTTGCAATTGGTTTTGGTATATAATTTATTGCATAATATATTTTTAAAAAATGGCCAATTGAATAGATCGGTAGAATTATATTCACACTTTTAAAAACGCGGTAATTTAAGGTTCCAATATAGCTGCAAATAACATTGACAGTTTTCACGCTATGACAGTCATTTATGCATCATTTTAAAGCATTATGATTGCACTTTAATATGGTATATCACTTGTAGCATAATGTGTGTTTTTACAAATTGGTCAATTTGATAGATCGCTAGAATTATTGTTCTATGTATCAAATGCAGTAATCTGAGGTTCCGATATGGCTGCAATTAATTTTGGCAGTTTTCGTGCTAGGACAGTCGTTTATGTAAAATCAAAAAATTCTCTATCAACGAACTGTAATTTTTACCGCTCTCTTACGCTCTGGCTTAATTGTTGCAAATTGTTAAAAATTATCGAGTATGCGAACAGACCTAATATTTATTACGACATTCAGCTGTTCAAGTGTTGAGACATGACCCGATCTCTATGAAATTTGGCAGGGTCATCAAGACTTCTATAAAACTTAGTTATGCCGTATTTTATCGATATATCTGTATATTTAACATAATTATGAGCTCAGAAGCCCTTTTCGGAGGTTCTGTTCTATGGGGCCTAGGTAAAATAATGATCCAATTTATTGGTACAGGTTTAGAAATGCGGTAATTTAAGGCTCCGATATGGTTGCAAATATCTTTCATAGTTCTCATGTTATAGCAGTCGTTTATATATCTTTTTTTTTGCATTAGAGTTGCCATTTGTTTTGGTATATAAGTTGTTGCTTAATATATTTTTAGAAAATTGCTAATTGGATAGATCGGTAGAATTATTTTACAGCTTTAAAAACGCGATAATTTGAGGTTCCGATATGGTTGCAAATAACATTGACAGTTTTCACGCTATGACAGTCATTTAGGCATCAGTTTAAAGCATTATGATTGTACTTTAATATGGCATATCATTTGCAGCATAATGTGTGTTTTTACAAATTGGTCAATTTGATAGATCGGTACAATTATTGTTCTATGTTTAATAAATACAGTAATCTGAGGTTCCGATATGGTTGCAATTACCTTTGGCAGTTTTCGTGCTAAAGTTAATTGCAAGTGGTTTATGCATCATTTTAAAGCATTAAAATTGCCATTTGTTTTGGTATATAATTTATTGCACAATGTATTATTAGAAAATGGGCAATTGGATTAATCGATAGAATTATTTTCCCAGGTTTAAACAGCCTGTAATTTGAGGTTCCGATATGGTTGTGAATAACTTTGAAAG
>NC_060952.1:56718137-56754042 GCF_022045245.1 Lucilia cuprina | reverse complement strand
CTTTCAAAGTTATTCACAACCATATCGGAACCTCAAATTACAGGCTGTTTAAACCTGGGAAAATAATTCTATCGATTAATCCAATTGCCCATTTTCTAATAATACATTATGCAATAAATTATATACCAAAACAAATGGCAATTTTAATGCTTTAAAATGATGCATAAACCATTTGCAATTAACTTTAGCATGAAAACTGCCAAAGTTAATTGCAACCATATCGGAACCTCAGGTTACTGCATTTATTAAACATAGAACAATAATTGTACCGATCTATCAAATTGACCAATTTGTAAAAACACACATTATGCTGCAAATGATATACCATATTAAAGTACAATCATAATGCTTTAAACTGATGCCTAAATGACTGTCATAGCGTGAAAACTGTCAATGTTATTTGCAACCATATCGGAACCTCAAATTATCGCATTTTTAAAGCTGTAAAATAATTTTACCGATCTATCCAATTAGCAATTTTCTAAAAATATATGATGCAACAACTTATATACCAAAACAAATGGCAACTCTAATGCAAAAAAAAGATATATAAACGACTGCTATAACATGAAAACTATAAAAGATATTTGCAACCATATTGGAGCCTTAAATTACCGCATTTCCAAACCTGTACCAATAAATATACTGATCTATCCAATTTTTGTAAAAATTAATTATGCCACAAATTATACACCAAAACAAAGTGCAACAGTAATGCTTTAAAATGATGCATAAATGATTGTCGTGGCATGAAAACTGTCAAAGTTATTTGCAGCCATATCGGAACCTCAAATCGCAGCGTTTTTTAACATAGAACAACAATTCTACCGATCCTTCAAATTGACCATTTTTTAGACGAACATATTATGCCACAAATGATATACCAAATTAAAGTGCAATCATAATGCTTTAAAATGATGCATAAATGACTGTCATAGCATGAAAACTGTCAAAGTTATTCACAACTATATCGAAACCTCAAATTACCGCCTTTTTAAACCTGGGAAAATAATTCTACCGAACTATCCAATTGGCCATTTTCTAAAAATACATTATGCAATAAATTATATACAAAAACAAGTGGCAATTTTAATGCTTTAAAATGGTGCATAAACGACTGTCCTAGCACGAAAACTGCCAAAGTTAAATGCAACCATATTGGAACCTCAGATTACTGCGTTTATTAAACATAGAACAATAATTCTACCGATCTACCAAATTGATCAATTTCTAAAAATACACATTATGCTACAAATGATATATCATATTAAAGTGCAATCATAATGCTTTAAAATGATTCATAAATGACTGTCATAGCGTGAAAACTGTCAATGTTATTTGCAACCATATCGGAACCTCAAACTACAGCGTTTTTAAAGCTGGATTGTCCAGCTTTTTTGATGCTTGTCCAGTTTCAAGCTAAAATTTAATTTGTCCAGCTAAATAAAATATTTTTAGTACACTGCAATAATTATACCCTACACCACTTTAGTGGGGAGAGTATATTGGATTTTGCTAATGTTTGTAACATACAAAAATATTCATCCTAGACCCACCTTAAAGTATACCAATCGGCTTAGAATCGTTTTCTGTGTCGATTAAGCTATGTCCGTCCGTCTGGCTGGCTGTCCATGTAAACCTTGTGTGCAAGGTACAGGTCGCAATTTTCAAGATAATTGGATGAAATTTGGCACGCACGTTTTATTTGACCCAAGGACGAATTGAAAATGGTTAAAATTGGTCCATTATTTCACCTAGGCCCCATAGAACAGAACCCCCCGAAAAGGGCTTCTGAGCTCATAATTATGTTAAATATATAGATATATCGATAAAATACGGCACAACTAAGTTTTATAGAAGTCTTGATGACCCTGCCAAATTTCATAGAGATCGGGTCATGTCTCAACACTTGAACAGCTGAATGTCGTAATAAGTATTAGGTCTGTTCGCATACTCGATAATTTGTAACAATTTGCAACAATTGAGCCAGAGCGTAAGAGAGCGGTAAAAATTACAGTTCGTTGATAGAGAATTTTTTGATTTTACTGAATATTTTTCCCCAGTAAAAAATATCCAACTTATATTTACAACATATGTTTGATTTATGAATATGTAAACAAACCAAAGAAATCAAAAATTTGGTAAATTTTAAATTTTTTGAAAGAAATATATAAATTAATAACACATGAATATTAAAAAATTATTTGTAATTATATTTATTTTAAATTTATTTATCATAAATTAGTTTTTAAAAGGGTTTATTTGTCATGAAACATCAAAACAAATATTGTCAATCTAGCGTTTTTAAAACAATTTAGTTTCTCTTTCTCTTAGCGATTTTGTGTAAATTTTTATTTTAATAATATGTTTGTATCATAAAGTTTTAAAACAATAATATATTTTTAAAGATACTACATGTTTTGTATAGAAAAAATCAAAGTTACAATTATTGGTTTTTTTGTGTTTTGTTAGCGATTGAGATTTCAGTAAAAGAGAATTACCAATCTTTATTTATAAACAAAAAATTGGATTGCGTATTTTTTTTTATATTTTATTGATTGAGAGTAAATTAAAAATTTTTGGTGTATCACTGTGAAACTATTTACACAAAACCAAAATAAGCATTTTCTCAGTATCTTTTATGTCCAGCTTTTTTTGTTTTGTCCAGCTTTTTAAAGCCCAATGTCCATCTTTTTGCGAATCGGAATCTGGCAACCCTACAGTCAATGTCAATGTTATTTGCAACTATATGGGAACCTCAAATGACAGCGTTTTTAAACATAGAACAACAATTCTACCGATCCATCAAATTGACCATTTTTTAGACGAACACATTATGCCACAAATAATATACCAAATTAAAGTGCAATCATAATGCTTTAAAATGGTGCACAAACGACCAAAGTTAATAGCAGCCATATCGGAACCTCATATTACTGCATTTGATACATAGAACAATAATTCTACCGATCTATCAAATTGACCAATTTGTAAAAACACACATTATGCTACAAATGATAAGATAGTGCAATCCTAATGTCTTAAAATGATGCATAACTGACTGTCATAGCATGAAAACTGTAAAGTTATTCACAACTATATCGGAACCTCAAATTACCGCCTTTTTAAACTTGGAAAAATAATTCTATCGATATATCCAATTGGCCATTTTCTAAAAATACAGTATGCAATATGTACCAAAACAAATGGCAATTTTAATGCTTTAAAATAGTGCATAAACGACTGTCCTAGCCAAAGTTAATTGCAACCACATCGGAACCTCAGATTACTGCGTTTATTAAACATAGAACAATAATTCTACCGATCTATCAAATTGACCAATTTGTAAAAACACACATTATGCTACAAATGATATACCATATTAAAGTGCAATCATAATGCTTTAAAATGATGCCTAAATGGCTGTCATAGCGTGAAAACTGTCAATGTTATTTGCAGCTATATCGGAACCTTAAATTACCGCGTTTTTAAAGCTGAAAAAATAATTTTACCGATCTATCCAATTGGCCATTTCCTAAAAATATATTATGCAATAATCTATCTATCCAATTGGCCATTTTCTAAAAATACATTATGCAATAAATTATATACCAAAACAAATGGCAATTTTAGTGCTTTAAAATGCTTTAATTGTAGCCATATCGGAACCTCAGATTACTGCATTTGATATATAGAACAATAATTCTACCAATCTATCAAATTGACCAATATGTAAAAACACACATTATGCTACAAATGTAATACCATATTAAAGTGCAATTTTAATGTTTTAAAATGATGTATAAATGACTGTCATAGCATGAAAACTGTCAATATTATTTGCAACCATATCGGAAACTCAAATTACCGCGTTTTTAAACATAGAACAATAATTCTACCGATCCATCAAATTGACCATTTTTTAGATGAAAAGATTATGCCACAAATGATATACCAAATTAAAGTGCAATCATAATGCTTTAAAATGATGCATAAATGACTGCCATAGCATGAAAACTTTCAAAGTTATTCACAACCATACTGGAACCTCTAATTACTGCCTCTTTAAACCTGGGAAATAATTCTATCGATTTATCCAATTGGCCATTTTCTAAAAATACATTATGCAATATATTATATACCAATACAAATGGCAATTTTAATGCTTTAAAATGGTGCATAAATGACTGTCCTAGCACGAAAACTGCCAAAGTTAATTGCAAGCATATCGGAACCTCAGATTACTGCGTTTATTAAACATAGAACAATAATTCTACCGATCTATCAAATTGACTAATTTCTAAAAATACACATTATGCTACAAATGATATACCATATTAAAGTGCAATCATAATGCTTTAAAATGATTCATAAATGACCGTCATAGCGTGAAAACTGTCAATGTTATTTGCAGCCATATCGGAACCTCAAACTACCGCGTTTTTAAAGCTGTGAAAATAATTATACCGATCTATCCAATTGGCCATTTTCTAAAAATATATTATGCAATAAATTATATACCAAAACAAATTGCAACTATAATGCAATAAAAAGATATATAAACGACTACAATAACATGAAAACTATAAAAGATATTTGCAACCATATCTGAGCCTTAAATTACCGCATTTCTAGACCTGTACCAATAAAAATACCGATCTATCCTATTTTTGTAAAAACTCATTATGTCACAAATTATACACCAAAACAAAGTGCAACTGTAATGCTTTAAAATGATGCATAAACGATTGTCCTGGCATAAAAACCGTCAATGTTATTTGCAACCATATGGGAACCTCAAATCACAGCGTTTTTAAACATAGAATAACAATTCTACCGATCCATCAAATTGACCATTTTTTAGACGAACACATTATGCCGCAAATGATATACCAAATTAAAGTGCAATCATAATGCTCTAAAATGATGCATAAATTACTGTCATAGCATGAAAACTGTTAAAGTTATTCACAACCATATCGGAATCTCAAATTACCGCCTTTTTAAACCTGGGAAAATAATTCTATCGATTTATCCATTTGGCCATTTTCTAAAAATTACCGCGTTTATTAAAAATAGAACAATAATTCTACCGATCTATAAAATTGACCAATTTGTAAAAACACACATTATGCTACAAATGATATACCATATTAAAGTGCAATCCTAATGCTTTAAAATAATGGATGAATGACTGTCATAGCATGAAAACTGTCAATGTTATTTGCAACCATATCGGAACCTCAAATTTTTATAGCTGGGAAAATAATTCTACCGATCTCTCCAATTGGCCATTTTTTAAAAATACATTATGCAATAAATTATATACCAAAACAAATGGCAATTTTAATGTTTTAAAATGGTGGCACGAAAACTGCCAACGTTAATTGCAACCATATCGGAACCTCAGATTACTGCTTTTATTAAACATAGAACAATAATTCTACCGATCTATCAAATTGACCAATTTCTAAAAATACAAATTATGCTATAAATGATATACCATATTAAAGTGCAATCATAATGCTTTAAAATGATTCATAAACGACTGTCACAGCGTGAAAACTGTCAATGTTATTTGCAGCCATATCGGAACCTCAAATTACCGCGTTTTTAAACCTGTGAAAATAATTCTACCGATCTATCCAATTGGCCATTTTCTAAAAAAATATTATGCAATAAATTATATACCAGAACAAATGGCAACTATAATGCAATAAAATGACATATAAACGACTGCTATAACATGAAAACTATAAATGATATTTGCAACCATATCGGAACCTTAAATTACCGCATTTCTAAACCTGTACCAATAAATATACCGATCTATCTAATTTTTGTGAAAATTCATTATGCCACAAATTATACACCAAAACAAAGTGCAACTGTAATGCTTTAAAATGATGCATAAACGATTGTCCTGGCATGAAAACTGTCAAAGTTATTTGCAACCATATCGGAACCTCAAATCACATCGTTTTTATACCCTTCACCTTCGTGAGAAGGGTATATATAAGTTTGTCATTCGGTTTGTAATTTCTATAATATAACTTTCCGACCCTATAAGGTATATATATTCTGGATCCTTATAGGTAGCGGAGATGATTAAGCCATGTCCGTCTGTCTGTCTGTATGTTTGTTGAAATCAGTTTTTAGAAGACCCCAGATATCTGCGAGATCCGAATCTTCCATAATTCTATCAGACATACGACCGGCAAGAACGCTATTTAAAATCAGCAAAATCGGTCCATAAATAACGGAGATATGAGCAAAAAACCGAGACAACCTCTGAAAATTTCATATAAAATTTAGATTTTTTATTCATGCTCAGACAGAAACTGCAAAAAACAAAAACAAAATACATAACAATACGGTAAATATTGTTATTGTAATTTGTTTATAAAAGCAAAGCAGAGCAAGAGCAGCAGAGCAAGAGTAGCAGAGCGAGAGCAGCACTAATGTTTTGTTATTGGCTAGAAATATGAAATTAAGTATGTAGAGCCTGGATTAAGTGAGAACCTATAAAAGGGGACTTTCTGGTACTTTTTCGTTCTTCAAAAGGTATTTTTTGAATTTTCTATAATATTGAACCTAGAAACATGAAATTAAGTATGCATGGCCCGGATTAAGTGAGGACCCAAACAAGGGGAGTTTTTGGTACTTTTTCGTTTTTCAAAAGGTACTTTTTGCAATTTCTACAATATTGAACCTAGAAACATGTAATTAAGTATGTATGGCCCGGATAAGTGAGGACCCCTAAAAGGGGACTTTTTCGTTGTTCAAAAGGTACTTTTTGCAATTTCTACAATATTGAATCTAGAAACATGTAATTAAGTATGTATAGCCCGGATTAAGTGAAGACCCATACAAGGGGACTTTTTGGTACTTTTTCGTTTTTCAAAAGGTACTTTTTGCAATTTCTACAATATTAAACCTAGAAACATGTAATTAAGTATGTATGGCCCGGATTAAGTGAGGACCCATGAAAGGGTACTTTTTGGTACTTTTTCATTCTTCAAAAGGTACTTTTTGAAATTTCTATAATATTGAACCTAGAAACATGTTATTAAGTTCGTATATCCCGGATTAAGAGAGAACCAGTAAAAGGGGACTTCTTGGTACTTTTTCGTTCTTCAAATGGTACTTTTTACAATTTCTACAATATTGAACCTAGGAACATGTAATTAAGTTTGTATGGCCCGGATTAACTGAGGACCCATAGATGGGGACTTTTTGGTACTTTTTCGTTCTTCAAAAGGTACAAAAGGCTTTAAACACATCATGGTGAAGGGTATATAAGATTCGGCACAGCCGAATATAGAACTCTTACTTGTTAAACATAGTTTTTAACATGGACAATTCTACCGATCCTTCAAATTGACCATTTTTTAGACAAACACATTATGCCACAAATGATATACCAAATTAAAGTGCAATCATAATGCTTTAAAATGACTGTCATAGCATGAAAACTGTCAAAGTTATTCACAACCATATCGGAACCTCAAATTACCGCCTTTTTAAACCTGGGAAAATAATTCTACCGATCTATCCAATTGGCCATTTTCTAAAAATACTTTATGCAATAAATTATATACTAAAACAAATGGCAATTTTATACTTTAAAATGGTTCATTAATTCCCGCCATATCGGAACCTCAGAATACAGCATTTAATACATAGAACAATAATTCTGCCGACCTATCAAATTGACCAATTTGTAAAAACACACATTATGCTACAAATGATATACCATATTAAAGTGCAATCATAATGCTTTAAAATGGTGCATAAATGACTGTCATAGCGTAAAAACTGTCAAAGTTATTTGCAGCCATATCGGAACCTCAAATTACCGCCCATATAATCATTTTGATTGTACGAACCGGATTAAAATCCCCTATAAAATTTTTTTCAAATATTTTACTTTTAAATCTTGCAAACCCCTTTTAAACCCAAAGCTTAAAGTGAAAAGTAAAGTTTTTGTGGTAATGTGCTGAAGTGCATCTATACGTAAAATCCCAGGAGTAAAGTGAAAATTAAAGTTTATTGTGGTAAAGTGGTAACGTTCATCATAAATCATACCCTAGGCTTAAAGTGAAAGTGTTGTACTAAATATTTCTGAAACTGATCTACAATCATCCAATCATCATCATCTTATAAAAATTAACCCCCATCTTCAAGTGCTCAACAAGTATTTATTTAAAAGGTATGTCTTCTTTGAAATTTATTATACATATATTTTTATCTGCATACTCCTAATAAAATATAAAAAAAGAAGTGTGCAACAACAATTTAGCCCTTACAGTTAAATCTTATTTACATACAACCCGTTACAAAATTCACAAAATTCTCCTTTATAATAAGAATAAAATCCACAAGTGTTTAAAACAATATTTTTTGTATGACAGTTTTTTTTTTGATACATTTTAACATTGATGCTGTTGATCTAACTAACTTGTGTTAACATAAAAGATTACAGTGATTATTTACTTGTAACTTATCTCACTCAAAGAGAACTACCAATTTGAAACTCTAACATAAGTGTTTAGACACCCTACGAAAATTAAGTTGGTATTATTTGTTCAGTACAAATAAACCCCCTTATTCATAAACAGCACTTTATTTTATAAAAAGTTTATAAAACAAAATTTCCATACGAAATTCGATTTATAAATCGTTTATAAAATAAAAATTTGTTTATGAATATGGGGGAAAAGCTATAAAAATTTATACAAAGTTTTCAAATTGAGTCGTACAGCCAATATTTTGTTTACGTTTGAGAAAAAATACTAAAAATTCTTTGATCACTAATTGTTCCGAAACCCAAAATTGTTTTTTCGTATAGTTTCTGGAAATGTCGACTTTAGATGAATTTATCCGATCTTCTGATAAGGTTGTAGAATTTGAAGCTTTTTTCTCTGGCACCGCAGTTACTAATCATACAGTACACACCCTTGACATACATAAAGATGAGCTTCTTCGACACTGGTCAGATTTTAGGGCAGCCTATGATAAGATTCTGCAAAATTATAATACTGTACAGGAAAATATCAGTGTAGAAACTCTAAAGGAAAGATTCTTTAAAACTTTTGATTCCCATGTTCGAGCATTGACTAGTTCTAATGAGATTTTAGACACCCTCCGAAATAGTAATATCCCTGCTGTCAACCCCCCTACACCTGTAATTGATTCTAAACCTAACATATCTTTACCCCCATGCGATACGGAGATTATGTCTCTTGGCCCCCCTTCCGTGATATGTTTACGGCCCTTTATATTAACAATTCCCGATTGTCCCCTGTTGAAAAACTATTTCATTTACTAAAAAAGACAGATGGCGAACCCCATGAGATTTTAAAGAATTGTCCACTCACTAATGATGGTTTCAATATGGCGTGGACAAACCTTATCGAACGATATGAGAGTTCCCGTATTCTTGTTAATTCACAATTGAAAACTCTGTTTAATTTATTGAATATTCCTATTTCTAAAGAATCTGGTAGCTGTATAAAACAACTCCAACAATCAATAAACGATTGTATAAAAAATCTTTCGCTGCTTCAAATAGATACCAAAAACTAGGACGTTATCTTTGTTTTTATTTGTGCAAAATGTCTTCCTGATATAAGCTTACATTTATGGCAACAACATTTAGGGAATAGTAAAGAATTACCCACTTGGCAGGAAATGGATAGCTTTTTAGCTTCTAGATATCAATCTCTTGAAGGCTTCGCGGATATAAGAACTAATTCGTCTGATTCTCAATATAACTATAAGAAATATAATCCGAAGAAACAGATTCTCAATAATTCTAAAAAAATTAATACATTTCAAAAAGTTAAAACAGATAAGCCTCTAAAATGTCCACTTTGTCAAGAACAACATCCCTTCAGGTTTTGTCCCACTTTCATATCAATGTCAAGTGAAGATCGATATTCGTTGGGTAAAAAACAAAGGCGGTGTACTAACTGTCTAGCAGCCTCACATGATCATAAATCTTGTAAAAGTCAATTCAGATGTTCATTCTGTAAACAGAAACATCATTCCCTTTTACACCGATCCGAAAATCATCCTGTAATCCAAATAGCTAATACTAGACCCTTTAATGATTACGCAACGAACAATAATAATAATAATAACAATAATAATAATAATAATAATAATAATAATAATAATAATAATAATAATAATAATCACGATTCACACCCCTCACAAACCGTTGGCAATCCTCGTGATAACCCCGAAACTTCAGCTGCTGCTGCCGCAAGATTACGTCAAGCATATTCAACCCATCTACAGTCCACAACACATAACTCTGTTATCCTTTGCACAGCTTTAGTTGATGTTTGTGTAGGTGATGTGCGTTGTACCGTTAGAGCTTTTATTGATTCAGCCTCAGAGGCCACCTTTATCTCTAAAAAACTACAAGCTTCTCTGGCAATTCCCACAAAAAATTCACATACCACTATAACTGGTCTTAGCTACTGCTACTGCTACTCGAATTTGTACTATTACTATAAGTTCACCTCTAGAAAAACTCTTTAAAACTTCAACCGATGCATTCGTTGTTAATAAACTGGCAGGAAACTTACCGTGTTATCATGGCTTCAAAAACACCCCTCGCATTGGACCACTTTCGTCGCCAACAGAATCACGTCTATAGTAGAAAAAGTTGGAAATGATAAATGGCGTCATGTTTCCTCCAAAGATAACCCAGCTGATTTGGGATCTCGAGGCCTTACTGCAAAGGATTTGATAAGAAACGATCTATGGTGGCATGGACCAACGTGGCTTAAACTCCCTAGTTCTGAATGGCCATCAGAAAAATCTTGTCAAAACCATTATATTTAACTGCAAGACTTGTGTTTTATTTAAGAAAAAGCAAAATCAAAAACTCATGGCTTAACTTCCCCCTGAACGTACATTCCTTTCACGGGCCCATTTAATATAAAGTAATTTGCAGGTCGCGGATGTAAAATCACTAAAGGTTATGTTCTAGTATTTCTTTGCTTTGCTACGAAAGCAATTCATTTGGAAGCCACCAGTGAACTTTCAACCCAAGCCTTTTTAGTAGCATTCTTCCGTTTTTTCTCCCACTGAGGCACCCCACAAGTTCTGTTCTCTGAAAATGGCGCTGCATTTGTAGGCGCAACCAATATATTCAATAAAACCCAAGAAAATCTCTTATCCCAAGTACGAACTAACATCCAGTCTCAGAATGCATTTCAAAACATCGAGTGGTGTTTTAACCCCCCTGGAGCTCCTCATATGGGAGGACTATGGGAGGCAGGAGTAAAAAGTTTTAAATCACATCTTAAGAAAGTTACTCATGCACAAACTTTTACCTTTGAAGAATTCACCACGATGCTTTCAAGAATCGAAGCTTGTCTTAACTCAAGGCCATTAAGTCCTTAAGTTAAGTCAACAACAACCCAGAAAGAAATCTGTTGCAGTCAACAATTTTACGACCGACTGTAATAGTCAAAATCCGGTTTGCTGGCGAATGGCGTGATGTACGTGGCATTATAAACCCTTCAGTTGAAACCATTCAAATTGGAGAATATTTACCAACCCGTCATCGTCTGCCACTTGAAAGGTCAGGTTCCAATCGTTTTTGCAAAATAGCTTTTAGACCACATTTTATCAGAAGACCTGTGGTCATTATAAATGCCTCAGTAACCAAGGAGTTACCACAGTTTCAGCGACCACTAGAGCTAGATGCGTCCATTGCTGAGCCATACAGAAACATGTATCTGGCAGATCCAAGATTTTATAACGAGTCAGAAATCGACTTAATTCTCGGCGCTGACGTTTATCCTCATATCATCAAATCAGAAGTTCGTCCACCCACACTCAACTCTCCGATAGTCCAGGACACCGTATTAGGCTGGATTCTAATCGGAAATGTTCGCCGATCGTAAATCATATTCTATTATATTTAAACATTATAAACAATTTTATATACATTTAAAATTTGTGTAGAAATGTAATTATGAATTATGCCAATGAATTATTATTCAGTATATACTATGAATTATTTTAAAAATATAATGAATTAGCTATAATTAATCATAAACTCTGAAAGTTGTTTCTTCATAAACATTGAATTTTGTTTAAACTGTTAAACTGTTTCTTAAAAAAAATTAAATGAACTGTGCTATTAATTATGCCAAATCTGTAATTATTCTTAAAAAGAAAGAAAACGGAAAACATTATCTTTTTGTTTGTAAAAAATTTAATTTATTTTATCACTCAATATCGTACATATTGTGTATCTTTTTTTTACATTTATTCTAATTTGCCATAAAACTATTTTGAATTTATTTATTTATGAAATTTTCCCGAAGTCTTGGAATAACCATCCTGTCCTCTTGTGTTTTTGCGTAACCGCAACGGGGCCGGAATGTTTAGATCAAGAGAATTATTTAGTATTTATTATTTATTATGTAATTATTTAAATCGCCCATAATTAATTTACCACCAGTATACTGGAAATCATATCATTTGGTGGTTGTTTTTCCTTAATCTCTTTTGTTCTCTCATTGCTTAATTCGCTGTAAAGTTTCATTACTTTTATTGTTTTATGCTTATTATTTATTGATTTTGTAAAAATCAAGTCAGTTGTGCAGTAACTATCAACCAATAAACAAACAAACAAAAGAGTACATCAATAATAAACCAGTTCTTTTAATACAACAACAACCCTTATTGTGTCTTTCGTTTTATGCATTTACTTTCAAAGTAAGATTAAAATAATATAAGAAATATGCAATATTTAGAAGTGATATATTTGTATCCTACCCCCCATATAATCACTATCCAATTTTTGTAAAAATTCATTATGCCACAAATTATATACCAAAACAAAGTGCGACTGTAATGCTTTAAAATGATGCATAAACGATTGTTCTGGCATAAAAACTGTCAAAGTTATTCGCAACCATATCGGAACCTCAAATCACAGTGTTTTTAAACATAGTTTTTAACATAGACAATTCTACCGATCCTTCAAATTGACCATTTTTTAGACAAACACATTATGCCACAAATGATATACCAAATTAAAGCGCAATCATACTGCTTTAAAATGATGTATAAATGACTGTCATAGCATGAAAACTGTCAAAGTTATTCACAACCATATCGGAACCTCAAATTACCGCCTTTTTAAACCTGGAAAAATAATTCTACCGATCTATCCAATTGGCCATTTTCTAAAACTACATTATGCAATAAATTATATACCAAAACAAATGGCAATTTTAATGCTTAAAAATGGTGTATAAACGACTGTCGTAGCACGAAAACTGCCAAAGTTAATTGCAGCCATATCGGAACCTCAGATTACTGCATTTGATATATAGAACAAAAATTCTACCGATCTATCAAATTGACCAATTTGTAAAAACGCACATTATGGTACAAATGATATACAACATTAAAGTGCATTTTTAATGTTTTAAAATGATGCATAAATGACTGTCATAGCATGAAAACTGTCAATGTTATTTGCAACCCTATCGGAACCTCAAATTACCCCGTTTTTATAGCTGTGAAAATAATTCTACCGATCTATCCAATTAGCCATTTTCTAAAAATATATTATGCAACAAATGATATACTAAAACAAATTGCAACTATAATGCAATAAAAAGATATATAAACGACTGCTATAACATCAAAACTATAAATGATATTTACAACCATATCGGAGCCTTAAATTACCGCATTTCTAAACCTGTACCAATAAATATACCAATCTATCCTATTTTTGTAAAAACTCATTATGCCACAAATTATGCACCAAAACAAGGTGCAACCGTAATGCTTTAAAATAATGCATAAACTATTGTCCTTGCATAAACCCCGTCAATGTTATTTGCAACTATATGGGAACATCAAATCACAGCGTTTTTAAACATAGAACAACAATTCTACCGATCCTTCAAATTGACCATTTTTTAGACGAACACATTATGCCACAAATGATATACCAAATTAAAGTGCAATCATAATGCTCTAAAATGATGCATAAATGACTGCCATAGCACGAAAACAGACAAAGTTATTCACAACCAGTTAGTTAATTGCAACCACATCGGAACTTCAGATTACAGCGTTTATTAAACATAGAACAATAATTCTACCGATCTATCAAATTGACCAATTTGTAAAAACACACATTATGCTACTAATGATATACCATATTAAAGTGCAATCATAATGCTTTAAAATGATGTCTAAATGACTGTCATAGCGTGAAAACTGTCAATGTTATTTGCAGCCATATCGAAACCTTAAATTACCGCGTTTTTAAAGCAGTGAAAAAAATTCTACAGACCTATCCAATTAGCCATTTCCTAAAAATATATTATGCAACAAATTATATACCAAAACAGAGTGCAACTATAATGCAATAAAAAGATATATAAACGACAGCTATAACATGAAAACTATAAATGATATTTGCAACCATATCGGAGCCTTAAATTACCGCATTTCTAAACCTGTACCAATAAATATACCGATCTATCTAATTTTTGTGAAAATTCATTATGCCATAAATTATACACCAAAACAAAGAGCAACTGTAATGCTTTAAAATGATGCATAAACGATTGTCCTAGCAAAAAAACTGTCAATGTTATTTGCAACCATATCGGAACCTCAAATCACAGCGTTTTTAAACATAGAACAACAATTCTACCGATCCTTCAAATTGACCATTTTTTATACGAACACATTATGCCACAAATGATATACCAAATTAAAGTGCAATCATAATGCTCTAAAATGATGCATAAATGACTGTCATAGCATGTAAACTGTCAAAGTTATTCACAACCATATCGAAACCTCAAATTACCGCCTTTTTAAACCTGATAAAATAATACTACCGATCTATCCAATTGGCCATTTTCTAAAAATACATTATGCAATAAATTGTATACCAAAACAAATGGCAATTTTAATGCTTTAAAATGGTGTATAAACGACTGTCCTAGCACGAAAACTGCCAAAGTTAATTGCAGCCATATCGGAACCTCAGATTACTGCGTTTATTAAACATAGAACAATAATTCTACCGATCTATCAAATTGGCCAATTTGTAAAAACACACATTATGCTACAAATGATATACCATATTAAAGTGCAATCCGAAAGCTTTAAAATGATGGATAAATGAATGTCATAGCATGAAAACTGTCAATGTTAATTGCAACCATAGCGGAACCTCATATTACCGCGTTTTTAAACATAGAACAATAATTCTACCGATCTATCAATTCGACCAATTTAAAAAAACACACATTATGCTACAAATGATACACCATATTAAAGTGCAATCATAATGCTTTAAAATTATGCCTAATGACTGTTATAGCGTGAAAACTGTCAATGTTATTTGCAGCCATATCGGAAGCTCAAATTACCGCGTTTTTAAAGCTGTGAAAATAAATCTACCGATCTATCCAATTTGCCATTTTCTAAAAATATATTATGCAATAAATTATGTACCAAAACAAATGGCAACTATAATGCCATTAAACGATATATAAACGACTGCTATAACATGAAAATTATAATTGATATTTGCAACCATATCGGAGCCTTAAATTACCGCATTTTTAAACCTGTACCAATAAATATACCGATCTATCCAATTTTTGAAAATATCATTATGCCACAAATTATACACCAAAACAAGTGCAACTGTAATGCTTTAAAATAGAACATACCGATCCATCACATTGACCATTTTTTAGACGAACACATTATGCCACAAATGATATACCAAATTAAAGTGCAATCATAATGCTTTAAAATTATGCATAAATGACTGTCATTTAAACATAGAACAATAATTCTACCGATCTATCAATTCGACCAATTTAAAAAAACACACATTATGCTACAAATGATACACCATATTAAAGTGCAATCATAATGCTTTAAAACTATGCCTAATGACTGTTATAGCGTGAAAACTGTCAATGTTATTTGCAGCCATATCGGAAGCTCAAATTACCGCGCTTTTAAAGCTGTGAAAATAAATCTACCGATCTATCCAATTTGCCATTTTCTAAAAATATATTATGCAATAAATTATATACCAAAACAAATGGCAACTATTATGTCATTAAACGATATATAAATGACTGCTATAACATGAAAATTATAATTGATATTTGCAACCATATCGGAGCCTTAAATTACCGCATTTTTAAACCTGTACCAATAAATATACCGATCTATCCAATTTTTGAAAATATCATTATGCCACAAATTATACACCAAAACAAGTGCAACTGTAATGCTTTAAAATAGAACATACCGATCCATCACATTGACCATTTTTTAGACGAACACATTATGCCACAAATGATATACCAAATTAAAGTGCAATCATAATGCTTTAAAATGATGCATAATGACTGTCATAGCGTGAAAACTGTCAATGTTATTTGCAGCCATATCGGAACCTTAAATTACTGAGTTTTTAAAGCTGTGAAAATAATTCTACCGATCTATCTAATTAGCCATTTTCTAAAAATATATTATGCAACAAATTATATATCAAAACAAATGGCAACTATAACGCAATAAAACGATATATAAACGACTGCTATAACAAGAAAACTATGAAAGATATTTGCAACTATATCGGAGCCTTAAATTACCGCATTTCCAAACCTGTACCAATAAATGTACCGATCTATTCAATTTTTGTAAAAATTCATTATGCCACAAATTATACACCAAAACAAAGTGCAACAGTAGTGCTTTAAAGTGATGCATAAACGATTGTCCTGGCATGAAAACTGTCAAAGTTATTTGTAGCCATATCGGAACCTCAAATCACAACGTTTTTAAACATAGAACAACAATTCTACCGATCCTTCAAATTGACCATTTTTTAGACGAACACATTATGCCACAAATTATACACCAAAACAAAGTGCATCTGTAGTGGTTTAAAATGATGCATAAACGATTGTCTTGGCATAAAAACTGTCAATGTTATTCACAACCATATCGGAACCTCAAATTACCGACTTTTTAAACCTGGGAAAATAATTCTATCGATTTATCCAATTGGCCATTTTCTAAAAATACATTATGCAACAAATTATATACCAAAACAAATGGCGAATACCGACATTTGAAACCTGGGAAAATAATTCCACCGATCTATCCAATTGGCCATTTTCTAAAAATACATTATGCAATAAATTATATACCAAAACAAATGGCAATTTTAATGCTTTAAAATGGTGCATAAACGACTGTCGTAGCACGAAAGCTGCCAAAGTTAATTGCAGCCATATCGGAACCTCAGATTACCGCGTTTGATATATAGAACAATAATTTTACCGATCTTTCAAATTAACCAATTTGTAAAAACACACATTATGCTACAAATGATATACCATATTAAAGTGCAATCCTAATGCTTTAAAATGATGGATAAACGTTGCAATGTTATATGCAACCATATCGAAACCTCAAATTACCGCGTTTTTAAACATAGAACAATAATTCTAACGATCCATCAAATTGACCATTTTTTAGACGAAAAGATTATGCCATTGACCATCTTTTAGACGAAAAGATTATGCCACAAATGATATACCAGATTAAAGTGCGTGAAAACTGTCAATGTTATTTGCAGCCCTATCGGAACCTCAAACTACCGCGTTTTTAAAGCTGTGAAAATATTTCTACCGATCTATCCAATTGGCCATTTTCTACAAATATATTATGCAATAAATTATATACCAAAACAAATGGCAATTTTAATGCTTTAAAATGTTGCATAAACACGAAATGTCCTAGCACGAAAACTGCCAAGGTTAATTGCAACCATATCTTAACCTTAGATTACAGCTTTTATTATAAATAGAAGAATTATTCTACCGAACTATCAAATTGACCAATTTGTAAAAACACACATTATGCTAGAAATGATATACCATATTAAAGTGTAATCATAATGCTTTAAAATGATGCAAAAAAGACTGTCATAGCATGAAAACTGTCAAAGTTATTCACAACCGTATCGGAACCTCAAATTACCGCCTTTATAAACCTGGGAAAATAATTCTACCGATCTATCCAATTAGCCTTTCTCTAAAAATATATTATGCAGCAAATCATATACCAAAGCAAATGGCAACTATAATGCAATAAAAAGATATATAAACGACTGCAATAGCATGAAAACTATAAATATATTTGCAACCATATCGGAGCCTTAAATTACCGCATTTCTAAACCTGTACCAATAAATATACCGATCTATCCAATTTTTGTAAAAATTCATTATGCCACAAATTATACACCAAAACAAAGTGCAACTGTAATGCTTTAAAATGATGCATAAACGATTGTCCTGGCATGAAAACTGTCAAAGTTAGTTGCAACCATATCGGAACGTCAAATCACAGCGTTTTTAAACATAGTTTTTAACATCGACAATTCTACCGATCCTTCAAACTGACCATCTTTTAGACAAACACATTATACCACAAATGATATACCAAATTAAAGTGCAATCATAATGCTTTAAAATGATGCAAAAATGACTGTCATAGCATGAAAACTGTCAAAGTTATTCACAACCATATCGGAACCTCACCTTTTTAAACCTGGGAAAATAATTCTACCGATCTATCAAATTGGTCATTTTCTAAAAATACATTATGCAATAAATTATATACCAAAACAAATGGCAATTTTAATGCTTTAAAATGGTGCATAAACGATTGTCGTAGCACGAAAACTGCCAAAGTTAATTGCAGCCACATCGGAACCTCAAATTACCTTGTTTTTAAACATAGAACAATAATTCTACCTATCCATTAAATTTACCTTTTTTTAGACGAAAAGATTATGCCACGAATGATTTACCAAATTAAAGTGCAATCCTAATATTTTAAAATGATGCATAAATGAAAACTGTCAAAGTTATTTGCAACCATATCGGAACGTCAAATCGCAGCGTTTTTAAACATAGTTTTTAACATCGACAATTCTACCGATCCTTCAAACTGACCATCTTTTAGACAAACACATTATACCACAAATGATATACCAAATTAAAGTGCAATCATAATGCTTTAAAATGATGCATAAATGACTGTCATAGCACGAAAACTTTCAAAGTTATTCACAACCATATCGGAACCTCAAATTACCGCGTTTTTAAACATAGAACAATAATTCTACCGATCCATCAAATTGACCATTTTTTGACGAAAAGATTATTCCACAAATGATATACCAAATTGAAGTGCAATCATAATGCTTCAAAATGATGCATAAATGACTGTCATAGCATGAAAACTTTCAAAGTTATTCACAACCATATCGGAACCTTAAATTACCGCCTTTTTAAACCTGGGAAAATAATTCTATTGATTTATCCAATTGGCCATTTTCTAAAAATACATTATGCAATAAATTATATACCAAAACAAATGACAATTTTAATGCTATAAAATGTTGCATTAACAACTGTCCTAGCACGAAAACTGCCAAAGTTAATTGCAACCATATCGGAACCTCAGATTACCGCGTTTATTAAACATAGAACAATAATTCTACTGATCTATCAAATTGACCAATTTGTAAAAACACATTATGCTACAAATGATATACCATATTAAAGTGCAATCATAATGCTTTAAAATGATGCCTAAATGACTGTCATAGCGTGAAAACTGTCAATGTTATTTGCAGCCATATCGGAGCCTTAAATTACCGCGTTTTTAAAGCTGTGAAAATATTTCTATCGATCTATCTAATTTGCCATTTTCTAAAAATATATTATGCAACAAAATGTATACACCAAAACAAATGGCAAATTTAATGCAGTAAAAAGACTTATAAACGACTGCTATAACATGAAAACTATAACAGATATTTGCAACCATATCGGAGCCTTAAATTACCGCATTTCCAAACCTGTACCAATAAATATACCGATCTATCCAATTTTTGTAAAAATTCATTATGCCACAAATTATACACCAAAACAAAGTGCAACAGTAATACTTTAAAATGATGCATAAACGATTGTCCTGGCATGAAAACTGTCAAAGTTATTTGCAACCACATCGGAACCTCAAATCACAGCGTTTTTAAACATAGAACAACAATTCTACCGATCCTTCAAATTGACCATTTTTTAGACAAACACATTATGCCACAAATAATATACCAAATTAAATGCAATTATATTGCTTTAGAATGATGCATAATAGACTCTCATAGCATGAAAACTGTCAAACTTATTCACAACCATATCAGAACCTCACCTTTTTAAACCTGGGAAAATAATTCTACCGATCTATCCAATTGGCCATTTTCTAAAAATACATTATGAAATAAATTATATACAAAAACAAATGGCAATTTTAATGCTTTAAAATGGTGCATAAACGATCGTCTTTGCTGCCAAAGTTAATTTCAGCCATATCGGAACCTCAAATTACCGCGTTTTTAAACATAGAACAATAATTCTACCTATCCATCAAATTGGCCATTTTTCAGACGAAAGGATTATGCCACGAATAATTTACCATATTAAAGTGCAATCCTAATATTTTAAAATGATGCATAAATGACTGTCATGGCATGAAAACTGTCAAAGTTATTCACAACCATATCGGAATCTCACCTTTTTAAACCTGGGAAAATAATTCTACCGATCTATCCAATTGGCCATTTTCTAAAAATACATTATAAAATAAATTATATACCAAAACAAATGGCAATTTTAAGGCTTTAAAATGGTGCATAAACGATTGTCTTTGCACGAAAACTGCTAAAGTTAATTGCAGCAATATCGGAACCTCAAATTACCGCGTTTTTAAACATAGAACAATAATTCTACCTATCCATCAAATTGACCATTTTTCAGACGAAAAGATTATATTTTAAAATGATGCATAAATGACTGTCAAAGCATGAAAACTTTCAAAGTTATTCACAACCATATCGGAACTTCAAATTACCGCCTTTTTAAACCTGGAAAAATAATTCTATCGATTTATCCAATTGGCCATTTTCTAAAAACACATTATGCAATAAATTATATACCAAAACAAATGACAATTTTAATGCTTTAAAATGATGCATAAACGACTGTCCTAGCACGAAAACTGCCAAAGTTAATTGCAACCATATCGGAACCTCAAAAACCTGGGAAAATAATTACGTGGATTTATCCAGTTGGCCATTTTCTAAAAATATATTATGAAATAAATTATATACAAAAACAAATGGCAACTTTAATGCAATTAAAAGATATATAAACGACTGCTATAACATGAAAACTATAAATGATATTTGCAACCATATCGGAGCCTTAAATTACTGCATTTCTAAACCTGTACCAATAAATATACCGATCTATCCAATTTTTGTTAAAATTCATTATGCCACAAATTATACACCAAAACAAAGTGCAACTGTAATGCTTTAAAATGATGCATAAAAGATTGTCCTGGCATGAAAACTGTCAAAGTTATTTGCAGCCATATCGGAACCTCAATTCACAGCTTTTTTAAACATAGTTTTTAACATCGACAATTCTACCGATCCTTCAAACTGACCATTTTTTAGACAAACACATTATGCCACAAATGATATACCAAATACACCAAATAAAGTCGTAGCAAGAAAACTGCCAAAGTTAATTGCAGCCATATCGGAACCTCAAATTACCGCGTTTTTAAACATAGAACAACAATTCTACCGATCCTTCAAATTGACCATTTTTTAGACGAAAAGAATATGCCACAAATGATATACCAAATTAAAGTGCAATCATAATGAATTAAAATGATGCATAAACATTAGTTTATACATAGTTTTTAACATAGACAATTCTACTGATCCTTCAAATTGACCATTTTTTAGACAAACACATTATGCCACAAATGATATAACAAATACACCAAATATAGTCCTAGCACGAAAACTGCCAAAGTTAATTGCAGCCATATCGGAACCTCAAATTACCGCGTTTTTAAACATAGAACAACAATTCTACCGATTCATCAAAATTACCATTTTTTAGACGAAAAGACTATGCCACAAATGATATACCAAATTAAAGTGCAATCATAATGCTTTAAAATGATGCATAAATGACTGTCATAGCATGAAAACTTTCAAAGTTATTCACAACCATATCGGAACCTCAAATTACCGCATTTTTAAACCTAAGAAAATAATTCTATCGATTTATCCAATTGGCCATTTTCTAAAAATACATTATGCAATAAATTATATACCAAAACAAATGGCAATTTTAATGTTATAAAATGGTGCATAAACGACTGTCCTAGCACGAAAACTGCCAAAGTTAATTGCAACCATATCGGAACCTCACATTACCGCATTTATTAAACATAGAACAATAATTCTACCGATGTATCAAATTGACCAATTTGTAAAAACAAACATTATGCTACAAATAACATACCATATTAAAGTGCAATCATAATATATAATATATATAAACGACTGCTATAACATGAAAACTATAAAAGATATTTTTAACAATATCAGAGCCTTAAATTACCGCATTTCCAAACCTGTACCAATAAATATACCGATCTATCCAATTTTTTGTAAAAATTCATTATGCGACATATTATACACCAAAACAAAGTGCAACAGTAATGCTTTAAAATGATGCATAAACGATTGTCCTGGCATAAAAACTGTCAAAGTTATTTGCAACCATATCGGAACCTCAAATCACAGCGTTTTTAAACATAGAACAATAATTTTACCGATCCATCAAATTGACCATTTTTTAAACGAAAAGATTATGCCACAAATTATATACCAAATTAAAGTGCAATCATAATGCTTTAAAATGATGCATGAAAACTGTCAAGTTATTCACAACCATATAGGAACCTCAAATTACCGCCTTTTTAAACCTAAGAAAATAATTCTATCGATTTATCCAATTGGCCATTTTCTAAAAATACATTATGTAATAAATTAGATTCCAAAACAATTGGCAATTTTAATGCTTTAAAATGGTGCATAAACGACTGTCCTAGCACGAAAACTGCCAAAGTTAATTGCAACGATATCTTAACCTCAGATTACAGCAATAATTCTACCGATCCATAGTGGGGCAGAATGGAAATTTTTGGAAATAAATCTGGCATTTCTAAACGGCTGATCCGATCGGGATCGTTCTATGTATCAAATGCAGTAATCTGAGATTCCCATATGGCTGCAATTAACTTTGGCAGTTTTTATTTATATACCATTTTAAAGCATTAAAATTGCCATTTGTTTTGCATAATGTAGTTTGGTAATTTTCGTGCTATGACAGTCGTTTATGCACCATTTTAAAGCATTAAAATTGTCATTTATTTTGGTATATAATTTATTGCATAATGTATTTTTAGAAAATGGAGGTAGTATTATTTTCCCAGGTTTAAAAAGGCGGTAATTTGAGGTTCCGATATGCTATGACAGTCATTTATGCATCATTTTAAAACATTAGGATTGCACTTTAATATGGTATATCATTTGTATCATAATGTGTGTTTTTACAAATTGGTCAATTTGATAGATCGATAGAATTATTGTTCTATGTTTAATAAACGCTGTAATCTGAGGTTAAGATATGGTTGCAATTAACTTTGTCAGTTTTCGTGCTAGGACAGTTGTTTATTCACTATTTTAAAACATTAAAATTGCCATTTGTTTTGGTATATAATTTATTGCATAATGTATTTTTAGAAAATGGCCAATTGAATAAATCAATAGAATTATTTTCCCAGGTTTAAAAAGGCGTGGGTAATTTTAGGTTTCGATATTGTTGTGAATAACTTTGAAAGTTTTAATGCTATGATAGTCATTTATGCATCATTTTAAAGCATTATGATTGCACGTTAATTTTGTATATCATTTGTGGCATAATCTTTTCGTCTAAAAAATGGTCAATTTAATGGATCGGTAGAATTATTGTTCCACGTTTAAAAACGCGGTAATTTGAGGTTCCGATATGGTTGAAAATTACATTGACAGTTTTCATTCTATGACAGTCATTTATCCATCATTTTAATGCATTATGATTGCACTTTAATATGGTATATCATTTGAAGCATAATGTGTGTTTTTCCAAAATGGTCAATTTGATAGGTCGGTAGAATTATTGTTCTATATATCAAACGCAGTAATCTGAGTTTCCGATAAGGCTGCAATTAACTTTGGCAGTTTTCGTGCTACGACAGTCGTTTATGCACCATTTTAAAGCATTAAAATTTCCATTTGTTTTGGTTTATAATTTATTGCATAATGTTTTTTTAGAAAATGGCCAATTGGATAGATCGGTAGAATTATTTTCCCAGGTTTAGAAAGGCGGTAATTTGAGGTTCCGATATGGTTGTGAATAACTTTGACAGTTTTCATGCTATGACAGTCATTTATGCATCATTTTAAAACATTATGATTGCACAATAATATGGTATATGATTTGTAGCATAATGTGTGTTTTTACAAATTGGTCAATTTGATAGATCGGTAGAATTATTGTTCTATGTATTAAATGCAGTAATCTGAGGTTCCGATATGGCTGCAAATGACTTTGGTAGTTTTCGTGCTATGACAGTCGTTTATGCACCATTTTAAAGCGTTAAAATTGCAATTTGTTTTGGTATATAACACCGTCCAACACCATTTTTCACACACGAGCCAAACCATATACATAAAGGACTTTAAAATTTGAGGTATATGCAATTTTCAAAAAATTTTATAAAATAGTTTTAGCCACCCTATTATAACAATATGGGTATAAAACTAAAGAGGACAATTGCAGTATTTTTATCTCGTATTTTGTTTTATTTATTAAGAATAAAAAGATGTAAAAAATATCCTTAAAAATGTTTATCCTTTATTATCCTTGAAATTTTATACTAAATTGTTCGACAAAAAATATTCATAATAAAGACATTAGAATGGAGTACAAAAATCTAAAATTTGGTCTTCATAGCTCCATTTGTTTAATTTTTATAATATTTTTTAAATATCTCAATAAATTAATTAATAAAATTTTCCTCTCTGAAAATTTCAAAGTCTTTTTTATGTTAAAATGTTATGTAGAAAAATTAGAAATTTGATATTGTGGAACCGAGTTTCTTTATCTCTATGATAAAAAGTTAAAAAATTGGAAACTTTGAAGAATATGAAAGGATCCTTTTTAATTTAACACAATTATTCTATAGTTATACTAAATTCTATATATCTTTTAAAAATACTTTGACCTCCCAATGATGTTATCAGAGTAGTTTATTATATAGTTTTCATTAAAAAATACAACAGGGCGAAGGTATATCATGTGCAATTAGTAATTTTCTGAAAGTGGGCCTGCACAAGACAACAATAATGCGAAAATTATCGTGTGCCATCATAAGCACTCGAATTTTTTTTACAAATTGTCGCATTATTGTTGTCTTCTGCAGAACTTTAATATGTATGTTATAAAATTAAGTGGAGAGATTTATTTCTAGATATATAAACGTTTTTATGTAGCTTTTCATCGTGATATTAATGTTTATATTAATTATATTGTAATTTATATTTATAATAATATTGCGCTTATTATATTATCTTGAAATGGATTTTAGAATTCGGAACATGCCTGCTTTAATCACTAAACCGTCATAATCATACGAAATAAAATTTTATATATTTTAAGGCCTCTCAACCACCTCTTATGTTTAATTGGAAGATATTTTGTCTGAAAACTATAAATTTAACGTTAGGATAAAAAATTAACAGACATTGAGATAATGAGTTTAGGTAATTGGTATAAATAATAAATTAAATTAAACGAAATATTGTCAACAAAATTTTTTTTTCGTTTTAATATAACTTAACATTTAATTTTTTTACAAAGAACTAATAAAGATAAAGATATAAAATTTGGGAGTCTGCAACTCCATATTTGTAAATATAACACATATTGTTTTCTAAAAAAAACTGACTATATAAAGTAAGGATATTAAAGGATTGGAATTTTAAAAGACATTTTTTTTAGTTTTTTTATTCTAACATTTTAAAAACTATTTTATTTCTAAAAATACTGCTATTCTCCTCTTTCAATCGATACCTATACTGACCTACTAGACCAAACCAAATTTAATCTAAATATAATTATACTTACTCTTCCTTTCAAATTTTAAAGTCCTTTTAAAGAAAGAAACGATTAGAAAATAAAAAACCAAAAATGTAGTTTAACTATATCAAGTATGTAGTTTTCAACGTATATTGTCTTGCTCATGCGTGCAACAACTTTTCCCAATTTGTTGTACGGTGTAATTTATTGCATAATGTATTTTTAGAAAATGGCGGTAGTATTATTTTCCCAGGTTTAACAAGCATGAATTTATAGTCGGACAATGCAGACCATATGAAACCCTACACCAGTCAGTATGTTAAAATTTTGAATTTTTTAAATAAAGCATTTAAATTGTTTTATTGTGGAATATTTTTACTTATTATTGACAAAAAAAAAAAGATTTTCTACAAGAGGGCTCAAGGGGAGAAGAGGTAAATATGGACCTATCCTTATCAATTTTGGTAGATGAATTTACGTCTACTACAAAGTCATTTATGTAGATTTTAATCGTTTTATAAGTAATTATAAGTTAATTTTTACCTTCAAGTCATTTTCTGAAGGGGAGACTGTATGGGGGCTAGGGTCAAATGAGGCCCGATCACAATAAAAATTAGTATTGTCAATTATTGTTCTATAAAACTAAATTTAGCTGATTTTCGTTGTGATTTGAGGTTCTCATATGGTTGCAAATAACATTGACAGTTTTTATGCCAGGATAATCGTTTATACATCATTTTAAAGCATTACAGTTGCACTTTGTTTTGGTGTATAATTTGTGGCAAAATTAGTTTTTACAAAAATAGGATAGATCGGTATATTTATTGGTACAGGTTTGGAAATGCGGTAATTTAAGGCTCCGATATGGTTGGAAATAACTTTTATAGTTTTCATGTTATAGCAGTCGTTTATATATTTTTTTTATTGCATTATAGTTGCCATTTGTTTTGGTATATAATTTGTTGCGTAATTAATTTTTTAGAAAATGACTAAATGAATAGATCGGTAGAATTATTTTCACAGCTTTAAAAACGCTGCAATTTGAGGTTCCGATATGGCTGCAATTAACTTTGCATTTAACCATTTTAAAGCATTAAAATTGCCATTTTTTTTTTTGGAATATAATTAATTGCATAATGTTTTTTTAGAAAATGGCCAATTGGATAGATCGGTAGAATTATTTTCCCAAGTTTAAAAAGGCGGTAATTTGAGGTTCCGATATGGTTGTGAATAACTTTGACAGCTTTCATGCCATGACAGTCATTTATGCATCATTTTAAAGCATTATGATTGCACTTTAATATGGTATATCATTTGTGGCATAATGTGTTCGTCTAAAAAATGGTCAATTTGAAGGATCGGTAGAATTGTTGTTCTATGTTTAAACACGCTGTGATTTGAGGTTCCGATATGGCTGCAAATAACTTTGACAGTTTTCATGCCAGGACAATCGTTTATGCATCATTTTAAAGCATTAAAATTGCCATTAGTTTTGGTATATAATTATTGCATAATGTATTTTTAGAAAATGGCAAATTGGAAAGATCGGTAGAATTATTTTCCCTGGTTTAAAAAGGCGGTAATCTTAGGTTCCGAAATGGTTGTGAATAACTTTGACAGTTTTCATGCCATGACAGTCATTTATGCATCATTTTAAAGCATTATGATTGCACTTTAATTTGGTATATCATTTATGGCATAATGTGTTCGTCTAAAAAATGGTCAATTTGAAGAATCGGTAGAATTGCCTATATTAAAAACTATGTTTAAAAACACTGTGATTTGAGGTTCTAATATGGTTGCAAATAACTTTGACAGTTTTCATGCCAGGACAATCGTTTATACATAATTTTAAAGCATTACAATTGCACTTTGTTTTGGTGTATATTTTGTGGCATTATGAATTTTTACAAAAATTGGATAGATCGGTATATTTATTGGTACAGATTTAGAAATGCGGTAATTTAAGGCTCCGATATGGTTGCAAATATCATTTATAATTTTCATGTTATAGCAGTCGTTTATATATTTTTTTATTGCATTATAGTTGCCATTTGTTTTGGTATATCATTTGTAGCATAATGTGTGTTTTTACAAATTGGTCAATATGATAGATAGGTAGAATTATTGTTCTATGTTTAATAAACGCGGTAATTTGAGGTTCCGATATGGCTGCAATTAACATTGACAGTTTTTTTGCTATGACAGTCATTTATCCATCATTTGAAAGCATTAGGATTGCACTTTAATATGGTATATCATTTGTAGCAAATTGTGTATTTTTAGAAATTGGTCAATTTGATAGATCAGTACAATTATTGTTCTATGTTTAATAAACGCAGTAATCTGAGGTTCCGTTATGGTTGCTATTAACTTTGGCAGTTTTCGTGCTAGGACAGTCGTTTATGCACCATTTTAAAGAATTAAAATTGCCATTTGTTTTGGTATATATTTATTGCATAATGTATTTTTAGAAAATGGCCAATTGGATAGATCGGTAGAATTATTTTCCCAGGTTTAAAAAGGCGGTAATTTGAGGTTCCGATATGGTTGTGAATAACTTTGACAATTTTCATGCCATGACAGTCATTTATGCATCATTTTAAAGCATTTTGATTGCACTTTAATTTGGTATATCATTTGTGGCATAATGTGTTCGTCAAAAAAATTGTCACTTTGAAGGATAGGTAGAATTGTTGTTCTATGTTAAAACACGCTGTGATTTGAGGTTCCGATATGGCTGCAAATAACTTTGACAGTTTTCATGCCAGGACAATCGTTTATGCATCATTTTAAAGCATTACTGTTGCACTTTGTTTTGGTGTATAATTTGTTGCATAATAAATTTTTACAAAAATTGGATAGATCGGTATATTTATTTGTACAGGTTAGGAAATGCGGTTATTTAAGGCTCCTATATGGTTGCAAATATCTTTTATAGTTTTCATGTTATAGCAGTCGTTTATATATCTTTTTATTGCATTATAGTTGCCATTTGTTTTGGTATATAATTTGTTGCATAATATATTTTTAGAAAATGGCTAATTGGATAGATCGGTAGAATTATTTTCACAGCTTAAAACACGCGGTAATTAAAGGTTCCGATATGGCTGCATATACATTTATAGTTTTCATGCTATGACAGTCATTTAGGCATCATTTTAAAGCATTATGATTGCACTTTAATATGGTATATCATTTGTAGCATAATGTGGGGTTTTACAAATTGGTCAATTTGATAGATAGGTAGAATTATTGTTCTATGTTTAATAAACGCTGTAATCTGAGGTTAAGATATGGTTGTGAATAACTTTGGAAGTTTTCGTGCTAGGACAGTCATTTATGCATCATTTTAAAGCATTATGATCGCACTTTAATTTGGTATATCATTTGTGGCATGATCTTTTCGTCTAAAAAATGGTAAATTTGATGGATCGGTAGAATTATTGTTCTATGTTTAAAAACGCAGTAATTTGGGGTTCCGAAATGGTTGCAAATAACATTGACAGTTTTCTTGCTATGACAGTCATTTATCCATTATTTGAAAGCATTAGGATTTCACTTTAATATGGTATATCATTTGTAGCATAATGTGTGTTTTTACAAATTGATCAATTTGATAGATCGGTAGAATTATTGTTCTATATATCAAACGCAGTAATCTGAGGTTCCGATATGGCTGCAATTAACTTTGGCAGTTTTCGTGCTACGGCAGTCATTTATGCACCATTTTAAAGCATTAAAATTGCCATTTATTTTGGTATATAATTTATTGCATAATGTGTTTTTAGAAAATGGCCAATTGGATAGATCTGTAGAATTATTTTCCCAGGTTAAAAAGGCGGTAATTTGAGGTTCCGATATGGTTGTGAATAGGTTAGGTTAGGTTGGCAGGCTGTCCCTTGCAGTTCACATTAGGGGCACACTTGGGTCCATGTTGTGATTCCTTTGTGGTACCTGAAAAGAGAAAGAAAACGGTCGGCGTATTATTACACTTCTACCCATCTACTCTGGTTTCCTATCCAGACCATTTTGTCGCACGAATAAAGGAGTCTATCCTTCGGATGTCAGTCTCAGATAGATCCGTTAAATCGTGCATGACATTGGCTCCTAGCATATTCGATCTATGCTCCGCTAGGGCAGGACACTGACGGAGGAAGTGAACAGTACTCTCTTCTTCCTCTTCGTCTTGACAGCTCCTGCAGAAGTCATTACTAGGAAGGTCTAGTCTTCTAGCATGGAGCCCAAAAGGCCAGTGGCGAGTAACCACTGCATTTAAGTTTCGTAGATTTTTAAAGCATTATGATTGCACTTTAATTTGGTATATCATTTGGGCATAATGTGTTCGTCTAAAAAATGGCAATGGCAATTCATAAATGACTGTCATAGCGTGAAAACTGTCAATGTTATTTCCAAACCTGTACCAATAAATATACCGATCTATCCAATTCTTGTAAAAATTCATTATGCCACAAATTGTACACCAAAACAAAGTGCAACTGTAATGCTTTAAAATGATGCATAAACGATTGTCCTGCCATGAAAACTGTCAAAGTTATTTGCAACCATATCGGAACCTCAAATCACAGCGTTTTTTAAACATAGAACAACAATTCTACTGATCCTTCAAATTAACCATTTTTTAGACGAACACTTTAAAGCATTAAAATTGCCATTTGTTTTGGTATATAATTTATTGCATAATGTATTTTTAGAAAATGGCCAATTGGATAGATCGGTAGAATTATTTTCCAAGGTTTAAAAAGGCGGTAATTTGAGGTTCCGATATGGTTGTGAATAACTTTGAAAGTTTTCACGCTATGACAGTCATTTATGAATCATTTTAAAGCATTATGATTGCACTTTAATATGGTATATCATTTGTAGCATAATGTGTATTTTTAGAAATTGGTCAATTTGATAGATCGGTAGAATTATTGTTCTATGTTTAATAAACGCTGTAATCTGAGGTTCCGATATGGTTGCAACTAACTTTTGCAGTTTTCGTGCTAGGACAGTCGTTTATGCACAATTTTAAAGTATTAAAATTGCCATTTGTTTTGGTATATAATTTATTGTATAATGTATTTTTAGAAAATGGCCAATTGGATAGATCGGTAGAATTATTTTCCCATGTTTAAAAAGGCGGTAATTTGAGATTTCAATATGGTTGTGAATAACTTTGAAAGTTTTTATGCTATGACATTCATTTATGCATCATTTTAAAGCATTATGATTGCACTTTAATTTGGTATATCATTTGTGGCATAATGTGTTCGTCTAAAAAATGGTCAATTTGAAGGATCGGTAGAATTGTTGTTCTATGTTTAAAAACGCTGTGATTTGAGGTTCCGATATGGCTGCAACTAACTTTGGTAGTTTTCATGGTCAATTTGATAGATCGGTAGAATTATTGTTCTATATATCAAACGCTGTAATCTGAGGTTCCGATATGGCTGCAATTAACTTTGGTAGTTTTAATGCCAGGACAATCGTTTATGCATCATTTTAAAGCATTAAAATTGCCATTTGTTTTGGTATATAATTTATTGCATAATGTATTTTTAGAAAATGGCCAATTGGATAAATCGATAGAATTATTTTCGCAGGTTAAAAAAGGCGGTAATTTAAGGTTCCGATATGGTTGTGAATAACTTTGAAAGTTTTCATGCTAGGACAGTCATTTATGCATCATTATGATTGCACTTTAAGTTGGTATATCATAATTCGGTAGAATTATTGTTCTATATATCAAACGCAGTAATCTGAGGTTCCGATATGGCTGCAATTTACTTTGGCAGTTTTCGTGCTACGACAGTCATTTATGCATCATTTTAAAGCATTATGATTGCACTTTATTATGGTATATCATTTGTAGCATAATGTGTGTTTTTACACATTGGTCAATTTGATAGATCGGTAGAGTTATTGTTCTATGTATCAAATGCAGTAATCTGAGGTTCCGATATGGCTGCAATTAACTTTGGCAGTTTTCGTGCTAGGACAGTCGTTTATGCACCATTTTAAAGCATTAAAATTGCCATTTGTTTTGGAATATAATTTATTGCATAATGTATTTTAAGAAAATGGCCAAATGGATAGATCGGTAGTATTATTTTCCCAGGTTTAAAAAGCCGGTAATTTGAGGTTCCAATACGGTTGTGAATAACTTTGAAAGTTTTCATGCTACGACAGTCATTTATGCATCATTTTATAGCATTATGATCGCACTTTAATTGGGTATATCATTTGTGGCATAATGCGTTCGTCTAAAAAATGGTCAATTTGATGGATCGGTAGAATTGATGTTCTATGTTTAAAAATGCTGTGATTTGAAGTTCCCATATGGTTGCAAATGACATTGACAGTTTTTATGTCAGGACAATCGTTTATGCATCATTTTAAAGCATTACAGTTGCACTTTGTTTTGGTGTATAATTTGTGGCATAATGAGTTTTTACAAAAATTGGATAGATCGGTATATATATTGGTACAGGTTTAGAAATGCTTAAGGCTCCGATATGGTTGAAAATTTCTTTTATAGTTTTCATGTTATTGCAGTCGTTTATATATCTTTTTATTGCATTATAGTTGCCATTTGGTTTGGCATATAATTTATTGCATAATATATTTTTAGAAAATGGCCAATTGGATAGATCGGTAGAATTATTTTCACAGCTTTAAAAACGCGGTAGTTTGAGGTTCCGATATGGCTGCAAATAACATTGACAGTTTTTTTGCTATGACAGTCATTTATCCATCATTTGAAAGCATTAGGATTGCACTTTAATATGGTATATCATTTGTAGCATAATGTGTGTTTTTGCAAATTGGTCAATTTGATAGATCGGTAGAATTATTGTTCTATGTATCAAATGCAGTAATCTGAGGTTCCGATATGGCTGCAATTAACTTTGGCAGTTTTCATGCTAGGACAGTCGTTTATGCACCATTTTAAAGCACTAAAATTGCCATTTGTTTTGGTATATAATTTATTGCGTAATGTATTTTTAGAAAATGGCCAATTGGAAAGATCGATAGTATTATTTTCCCAGGTTTAAAAAGGCGATGATTTCAGGTTCCGATATGGTTGCAAATTTCTTTTATAGTTTTTATGTTATTGCAGTCGTTTATATATCTTTTTACTGCTTTATAGTTGCCATTTGTTTTGGTATATAATTTATTGCATAATATATTTTTAGAAAATGGCCAATTGGATAGGTCGGTAGAATTATTTCCACAGCTTTAAAAACACGGTAGTTTGAGGTTCCGATATGGCTGCAAATAACATTGACAGTTTTCACGCTATGACAGTCATTTATGAATCATTTTAAAGCATTATGATTGCACTTAATTATGGTATATCATTTGTAGCATAATGTGTATTTTTAGAAATTGGTCAATTTGATAGATCGGTAGAATTATTGTTCTATGTTTAATAAACGCAGTAATCTGAGGTTCCGATATGGTTGCAATTAACTTTGGCAGTTTTCGTGCTACGACAGTCGTTTATGCACAATTTTAAAGCATTAAAATTGCCATTTGTTTTGGTATATAATTTATTGCATAATGTATTTTTAGAAAATGGCCAATTGGATAGATCGGTAGAATTATATTTCCAGGTTTAAAAAGGAGGTAATTTGAGGTTCCGATATGGTTGTGAATAACTTTGACAATTTTCATGCTATGACATTCATTTATGCATCATTTGAAAGCATTATGATTGCACTTTAATTTTGTATATCATTTGTGGCATAATGTGTTCGTCTAAAAAATGGTCAATTTAAAGGATCGGTAGAATCGTCTATGTTAAAAACTATGTTTAAATACGCTGTGATTTGAGGTTCCGACATGGTTGCAAATAACTTTGACAGTTTTCGTGCCAGGACAATCGTTTATGCATCATTTTAGAGCATTACTGTTGCACTTTGTTTTGGTGTATAATTTGTGGCATAATGAATTTTCACAAAAATTGGATAGATCGGTATATTTATTGGTACAGAATTAGAAATGCGGTAATTTAAGGCTCCGATATGGTTGCAAATATCTTTTATAGTTTTTATGTTATTGCAGTCGTTTATATATCTTTTTATTGCATTATAGTTGCTATTTGTTTTGGTATATAATATATTGCATAATATGTTTTTAAAAAATGGCCAATTGAATAGATCGGTAGAATTATTTTCACAGCTTTAAAAACGCGGTAATTTGAGGTTCCGATATGGCTGCAAATAACATTGACAGTATTCACGCTATGACAGTCATTTAGGCATCGTTTTAAAGCATTATGATTGCACTTTAATATGGTATATCATTTGTAGCATAATGTGTGCTTTTACAAATTGGTCAAATAAATTGATTTAATAAACGCGGTAATCTGAGGTTCCGATATGGTTGCAATTAACTTTGGGAGTTTTCGTGCTAGTTGTGAATAACTTTGACAGTTTTCATGCTATGACAGTCATTTATGCATCATTTTAAAACATTAGGATTGCACTTTAATATGGTATATCATTTGTAGCATAATGTGTGTTTTTACAAATTGGTCAATTAGATAGAACGGTAGAATTATTGTTCTATGTATCAAATGCAGTAATCTGAGGTTCCGATATGGCTACAATTAACTTTGGCAGTTTTCGTGCTAGGAAAGTCGTTTATGCACCATTTGAAAGCATTAAAATTGCCATTAGTTTGGGTATATAATTTATTGCATAATGTATTTTTAGAAAATGGCCAATTGGATATACCGGTAGTATTATTTTCCCAGGTTTAAAAAGGCGGTAATTTGAGGTTCCGATATGGTTGTGAACAACTTTGACAGTTTTCATGCTATGATAGTCATTTATGCATCATTTTAGAGCATTATGATTACACTTTAATTTGGTATATCATTTGCGGCATAATGTGTTCGTATAAAAAATGGTCAATTTAATGGATCGGTAGAATTGTTGTTCTATGCTTAAAAACGCTGTGATTTGAGGTTCCCATATGGCTGCATATAACATTGACAGTTTTTATGCCAGGACAATTGTTTATGCAATATTTTAAAGCTTTACAGTTGCACTTTGCTTTGGTGTGTAATTTGTGGCATAATGAGTTTTTACAAAAATTGGATAGATCGGTATATTTATTGGTACAGGTTTAGAAATGCGGTAATTTAAGGCTCCGATATGGTTGCAAATATCTTTTATAGTTTTCATGTTATTGCAGTCGTTTATATATCTTTTTATTGCATTATAGTTGCCATTTGTTTTGATATATAATTTATTGCATAATATATTTTTAGAAAATGGCCAATTGGACAAATCGGTAGAATTATTTTCACAGCTTTAAAAACGCGGTAGTTTGATGTTACGATATGGCTGCAAATAACATTGACAGTTTTCACGCTATGGCAGTCATTTATGAATCATTTTAAAGCATTATGATTGCACTTTAATATGGTATATCATTTGTAGCATAATGTGTGTTTTTACAAATTGGTCAGTTTGATAGATCGGTAGAATTATTGTTCTATGTTTAATAAACGCCGTAATTTGAGGTTCCGATATGGTTGCAATTAACTTTGGCAGTTTTCGTGCTAGGACAGTCCTTTATGCACCATTTTAAAGTATTAAAATTGCCATTTGTTCTGGTATATAATTTATTGCATAATGTATTTTTAGAAAATGGCCAATTGGATAGATCAGTATTGGTATTTTTCCACGATATGGTTGTGAATAAATTTGAAAGTTTTCATGC
>NC_060952.1:56716576-56718037 GCF_022045245.1 Lucilia cuprina | reverse complement strand
CTATCCAATTGGCCATTTTCTAAAAATACATTATGCAATAAATTATATACCCAAACAAATGGCAATTTTAATGCTTTCAAATGGTGCATAAACGAAAACTAGCACGAAAACTGCCAAAGTTAATTGTAGCCATATCGGAACCTCTGATTACTGCATTTGATACATAGAACAATAATTCTACCGTTCTATCTAATTGACCAATTTGTAAAAACACACATTATGCTACAAATGATATACCGTATTAAAGTGCAATCCTAATGTTTTAAAATGATGCATAAATGACTGTCATAGCATGAAAACTGTCAAAGTTATTCACAACTAGCACGAAAACTCCCAAAGTTAATTGCAACCATATCGGAACCTCAGATTACCGCGTTTATTAAACCAATTTATTTGACCAATTTGTAAAAACACACATTATGCTACAAATGATATACCATATTAAAGTGCAATCATAATGCTTAAAAACGATGCCTAAATGACTGTCATAGCGTGAATACTGTCAATGTTATTTGCAGCCACATCGGAACCTCAAATTACCGCGATTTTAAAGCTGTGAAAATAATTCTACCGATCTATTCAATTGGCCATTTTTTTAAAAACATATTATGCAATATATTATATACCAAAACAAATAGCAACTATAATGCAATAAAAAGATATATAAACGACTGCAATAACATAAAACCTCAAATTACCGCGTTTTTAAAGCTGTGAAAATAATTCTACCGATCTATTCAATTGGCCATTTTTTTAAAAACATATTATGCAATATATTATATACCAAAACAAATAGCAACTATAATGCAATAAAAAGATATATAAATGACTGCAATAACATAAAAACTATAAAAGATATTTGCAACCATATCGGAGCCTTAAATTACCGCATTTCTAAACCTGTACCAATAAATATACCGATCTATCCAATTTTTGTAAAAATTCGTTATGCCACAAATTATACATCAAAACAAAGTGCAACTGTAATGCTTTAAAATGATGCATAAACGATTGTCCTGGCATGAAAACTGTCAAAGTTATTTGCAACCATGTCGGAACCTCAAATCACAGCGTTTTTAAACATAGTTTTTAACATCGACAATTCTACAGATCCTTTAAACTGACCATTTTTTAGACAAACACATTATGCCACAAATGATATACCAAATTAAAGTGCAATCATAATGCTTTAAAATGATGCATAAACATTAGTTTAAACATAGTTTTTAACATAGACAATTCTAGTGATCCTTCAAATTTACCATTTTTTAGACGAACACATTATGCCACAAATGATATACCAAATTAATGTGCAATCATAAAGCTTTAAAATGATGCATAAACGACTGTCATAGCATGAAAACTTTCAAATTTATTCACAACCATATCGTGGAAAAATACCAATACTGATCTATCCAATTGGCCATTTTCTAAAAATACATTATGCAATAAATTATATAC
>NC_060952.1:56703691-56716476 GCF_022045245.1 Lucilia cuprina | reverse complement strand
AATGTGTTCGTATAAAAAATGGTCAATTTAATGGATCGGTAGAATTGTTGTTCTATGCTTAAAAACGCTGTGATTTGAGGTTCCCATATGGCTGCATATAACATTGACCGTTTTTTTGCCAGGACAATGGTTTATGCAATATTTTAAAGCTTTACAGTTGCACTTTGTTTTGGTGTGTAATTTGTGGCATAGTGAGTTTTTATAAAAATTGGATAGATCGGTATATTTATTGGTACAGGTTTAGAAATGCGGTAATTTAAGGCTCCGATATGGTTGCAAATATCCTTATAGTTTTCATGTTATTGCAGTCGTTTATATATCCTTTTATTGCATTATAGTTGCCATTTGTTTTGATATATAATTTATTGCATAATATATTTTTAGAAAATGGCCAATTGGACAAATCGGTAGAATTATTTTCACAGCTTTAAAAACGCGGTAGTTTGATGTTACGATATGGCTGCAAATAACATTGACAGTTTTCACGCTATGACAGTCATTTATGAATCATTTTAAAGCATTATGATTGCACTTTAATATGGTATATCATTTGTAGCATAATGTGTGTTTTTACAAATTGGTCAGTTTGATAGATCGGTAGAATTATTGTTCTATGTTTAATAAAATCTGTAATCTGAGGTTAAGATATGGTTGCAATTAACTTTGGCAGTTTTCGTGCTAGGACAGTCCTTTATGCACCATTTTAAAGTACTAAAATTGCCATTTGTTCTGGTATATAATTTATTGCATAATGTATTTTTAGAAAATGGCCAATTGGATAGATCAGTAGAATTATTTTTCCACGATATGGTTGTGAATAAATTTGAAAGTTTTCAAGCTATGACAGTCGTTTATGCATCATTTTAAAGCACTATGATTGCACATTAATTTGGTATATCATTTGTGGCATAATGTGTTCGTCTAAAAAATGGTAAATTTGAAGGATCGCTAGAATTGTCTATGTTAAAAACTATGTTTAAACTAATGTTTATGCATCATTTTAAAGCATTATGATTGCACTTTAATTTGGTATATCATTTGTGGCAATGTGTTTGTCTAAAAAAATGGTCAGTTTAAAGGATCTGTAGAATTGTCGATGTTAAAAACTATGTTTAAAAACGCTGTGATTTGAGGTTCCGACATGGTTGCAAATAACTTTGACAGTTTTCATGCCAGGACAATCGTTTATGCACCATTTTAAAGCATTACAGTTGCACTTTGTTTTGGTGTATAATTTGTGGCATAATGAATTTTTACAAAAATTGGATAGATAGAATTTTTACAAAAATTGGATATTTATTGGTACAGGTTTAGAAATGCGGTAATTTAAAGCTCCGATATGGTTGCAAATATCATTTATAGTTTTCATGTTATAGCAGTCATTTATATATATTTCTATTGCATTATAGTTGCCATTTGTTTTGGTATATAATTTATTGCAAAATATATTTTTAGAAAACGGCCAACTGGATAGATACTAGAATTATTTTCACAGGTTTAAAAACGCGGTAATTTGAAGTTCCGATAAGGCTGCAAATAACTTTGACAGTTTTCACGCTATCACAGTCATTTTTCTATCACTTTAAAGCATTATGATTGCACTTTAATACGGTATATCATTTGTAGCATAATGTGTGTTTTTAGAAATTGGCCAATTTGATAGATCGATAGAATTATTGTTCTATGTATCAAATGCAGTAATCTGAGGTTCCGATATGGCTGCAATTAACTTTGGCCGTTTTCGTGCTACGATAGTCGTTTATGCACCATTTTAAAGCATTAAAATTGCCTTTTGTTTTGGTATATAATTTTTTGCATAACGTATTTTTAGAAAATGGCCAATTGGATAGATCGGTTATATTATTTTCCCAGGTTTTAAAAGGTTGTAATATGAGGTTCCGATATGGTTGCAAATAACATTGACAGTTTTCATGCATTTAGGATTGCATTTTAATATGGTATATCAATTGTAGCATAATGTGTGTTTTTACAAATTGGCCAATTTGATAGATCGATAGAATTATTGTTCTATGTATAACAAATGCAGTAATCTGAGGTTCCGATATGGCTGCAATTAACTTTGGCAGTTTTCGTGCTACGACAGTCGTTTATTCACCATTTTAAAGCATTAAAATTCCCATTTGTTTTGGTATATAATTTATTACATAATGTATTTTTAGAAAATGGCCAATTGGATAGATCGGTAGAATTATTTTCCCAGGTTTAAAAAGGCATTAATTTGAGGTTCCGATATGGTTTTGAATAAATTTGACAGTTTTCAACCTATGACAGTCATTTATGCATCATTTTTAAGCATTAGGATTGCACTTTAATATGGTAAATCATTTGTAGCATAATGTGTGTTTTTACAAATTGGTCAATTTGATAGATCGGTAGAATTATTGTTCTATGTTTAATAAACGCGGTAATCTGAGGTTCCGTTATAGTTGCAATTAACTTTGGCAGTTTTCGTGCTGGCACAGTCGTTTATGCACCATTTTAAAGCATTAACATTGCCATTTGTTTGGGTATATAATTTATTGCATAATGTGTTTTTTAGAAAATGCCCAGTTGGATAAGTCGATAGAATTAATTTCCCAGGTTTAAAAAGGCCGTAATTTGAAGTTCCGATATGGTTGTGAATAACTTTGACAGTTTTCATGCTATGACTGTCGTTTATACATCATTTTAAAACATTAGGATTGCACTTTAATACGGTATATCATTTGTAGCATAATGTGTGTTTTTACAAATTGGTCAATTTGATAGATCGGTAGAATTATTGTTCTATGTATCAAATGCAATAATCTGAGGTTCCGATATGGCTGCAATTAACTTTGGCCATTTTCGTGCTAGGACAGTCGTTTATGCACCATTTTAAAGCATTAAAATTGCCATTTGTTTTGGTATATAATTTTGTTGCAAAATGTATTTTTAGAAAATGGCCAATTGGATAGATCGGTAGTATTAATTTCCCAGGTTTAAAAAGGTGGTAATTTGAGGTTTCGATATGGTTGTGAATAACTTTGACAGTTTTCATGCTACGACAGTCATTTGTGCATCATTTTAAAGCATTATGATTGCACTTTAATTTCGTATATCATTTGTGGCATAAAGTGTTCGTCTAAAAAATGGTCAATTTGAAGGATCGGTAGAATTGTTGTTCAATGATTAAAATCGCTCTGATTTGAGGTTCCGATATGGCTGCAAATAATTTTGACAGTTTTCATTCCAGGACAATCGTTTATGCATCATATTAAAGCATTACTGTAGCACTTTGTTTTGGTGTATAATTTGTGGCAAAATGAATTTTTACAAAAATTGGGTAGATCGGTATATTTATTGGTACAGGTTTGGACATACGGTAATTTAAGGCTCCGATATGGTTGCAAATATCTTTTATAGTTTTCATGTTATAGCAGTCGTTTATATATCTTTTTATTGAATTACAGTTGCCATTTGTTTTGGTATATAATTTGTTGCATAATATATTTTTAGAAAATGTCTAATTGGATAGATCGGTAGAATTATTTTCACAGCTTTAAAAACGCGGTAATTTAAGGTTCCGATATGGCTGCAAATAACATTGACAGTTTTCACGCTATGACAGTCATTTAGGCATCATTTTAAAGCATTATGATTGCACTTTAATATGGTATATCATTTGTTGCATAATGTGTGTTTTAATAAATTGGTCAATTTGATAGATCGGTAGAATTATTATTCTATGTATATAAACGCTGTAATCTGAGGTTAAGATATGGTTCCAATTAACTTTGGCAGTTTTCGTGATAGGACAGTCGTTTATGCACCATTTTAAAGCGTTAAATTTGCCATGTGTTTTGGTATATAATTTAATTTGAGTTTCCGATATGGTTGTGAATAACTTTGAAAGTTTTCAAGTTATGACAATCATTTATGCATCATTTTAAAGCATTATGATTGCACTTTAATTTGGTATATCATTTGTGGCATAATCTTTTCGTCTAAAAAATGGTCAATTTGATTGCTCTATATTTAAAAACGCGGTAATTTGAGGTTCCGATATGGTTGCAAATAACATTGACAGTTTTCTTGCTATGACAGTCATTTATCCAACATTTTAAAGCATTATGATTGCACTTTAATATGGTATATCATTTGTAGCATAATGTGTATTTTTAGAAATTGGTCAATTTGATAGATCGGTAGAATTATTGTTCTATGTTTAATAAACGCAGTAATCTGAGGTTCCGATATGGTTGCAATTAACTTTGGCAGTTTTCGTGCTAAAGTTAATTGCAAATGGTTTATGCACCATTTTAAAGCCTTAAAATTGCCATTTGTTTTGGTATATAATTTATTGCATAATGTATTTTTAGAAAAAGGCAAATTGGATAGATCGGTAGAATTATTTTCCCAGGTTTAAAAAGGCGGTAATTTGAAGATCCAATATGGTTGTGAATAACTTTGACAGTTTTCATGCTATTACAGTCATTTATGCATCATTTTAAAGCATTATGATTGCACTTTAATTTGGTATATTATTTGTGGCATAATGTGTTCATCTAAAAAATGGTCAATTTGAAGGATCGGTAGAATTGTTGTTCTATGTTTAAAAACGCTGTGATTTGAAGTTCCGATATGGCTGGAAATAACTTTGACAGTTTTCATGCCAGGACAATCGTTTATGCATCATTTTAAAGCATTACTGTTGCACTTTGTTTTGGTGTATAACTTGTGGCATAATGATTTTTACAAAAATTGGATAGATCGGTATATTTATTGGTACACGTTTGGAAATGCGGTAATTTAAGGCTCCGATATGGATCCAAATATCTTTTATAGTTTTCATGTTATAGCAGTCGTTGCCATTTATTTTGGTATATAATTTGTTGCATAATATATTTATAGAACATGGCTAATTTGATAGATCGGTAGAATTATTATTTGCCCAGGTTTAAAAAGGCGGTAATTTGAGGTTCCGATATGGTTGTGACTGTCAAGCTATGACAGTCATTTATGCATCATTTTAAAGCATTATGATTGCACTTTAATTTGGTATATCATTTGTGGCATAATCTTTTCGTCTAAAAAATGGTCAATTTGATGGATCGGTAGAATTATTGCTCTATGTTTAAAAAAAGCGGTAATTTGAGCTACCGATATGGTTGCAAATAACATTGACAGTTTTCACGCTATGATAGTCATTTATGAATCATTTTAAAGCATTATGATTGCACTTTAATATGGTATATCATTTGTAGCATAATGTGTGTTTTAACAAATTGGTCAATTTGAAGGATCGGTAGAATTATTGTTCTATTTTTAATAAGCGCGGTAATCTGAGGTTCCGACATGGTTGCATTTAACTTTGGCAGTTTAGTGCTAGGACAGTCGTTTATACACAATTTTAAAGCATTAAAATTGCCATTAGTTTTGGTATATAATTTATTGCATAATGTATTTTTAGAAAATGGCCAATTGGATAACTCGATAGAATTATTTTTCCAGGTTTAAAAAGGCGGTAATTTGAGGTTCCGATATGGTTCTGAATAAGTTTGACAGTTTTCATGGTATGACAGTCAATTATCCATCATTTTAAAGCATTAGGATTGCATTTTAATGTGGTATATCATTTGTGGCATAATGTGTTCGTCTAAAAAATGGTCAATTTGATGGATCGGTAGAATTGTTGTTCTATGTTTAAAAACGCTGTGATTTGAGGTTCCCATATGGTTGCAAATAACATTGAGAGGTTTTAATGCCAGGACAATCGTTTATGCATCATTTTAAACCATTACAGTTGCACTTTGTTTTGGTGAATAATTTGTAGCATAATGAGTTTTTACAAAAATTGGATAGATCGGTATATTTATTGGTACAGGTTTAGAATTGCGGTAATTTAAGGCTCCGATATGGTTGCAAACATCTTTATAGTTTTCATGTTATTGCAGTGGTTTATATTACTTTTTATTGCATTATAGTTGCCATTTGTTTTGGTATATAATTTATTGCATAATATATTTTCAGAAAATGGCCAATAGGATAGATCGGTAGAATTGTTTTCACAGCTTTAAAAACGCGGTAGTTTGAGGTTCCGATATGGCTGCAAATAATATTGACAGTTTTCACGCTATTACAGTCATTTATGAATCATTTTAAAGCATTATGATTGCACTTTAATATGGTATATCATTTGTAGCATAATGTGTATTTTTAGAAATTTGTCAATTTGATAGATCGGTAGAATTATTGTTCCGATATGAGGTTCCGATATGGCTGCAAACTTTGGCAGTTTTCGTGCTAGGACAGTCGTTTGTGCACCATTTTAAAGCATTAAAATTGTCATTTGTTTTGGTATATAATTAATTGCATAATGTATTTTTAGAAAATGACCAATTAGAGAAATCGATAGAATATCCCAGGTTTAAAAAGCGGTAATTTGAGGTTCCGAGTTTAGGATTTTCATCCATAAGGTTAACTCTTAAATTTGTTTCATATATTGATGAAAATAATAGTACTAGTTAAATTTTCTAAAAGATGTTGAGTTTTCCCTAATTAATTTGTCACTTAAAAAACATTAGGTAGGCATGTTATATATCAATGGAAAGGTAATTTTGTCTATTTTTCAAAACTGTATATAATTAATATTTTGGGTCATATAAAACAGGTCACTATAATTTGATATCGACTATGCGATTTGAGAATTTTTGCTCAAATTTGAATTTTCCATAAAAAATATGTTTTTTTTTGGATGGACATGGTCTTTTATTTTTGTAAAACATTGTGTGACGTCACTAAGTGATCGAAGTCAGAGGTTACCAAACAAATAACTGTGTGAGACAATTATTATTGGAAATTTGTATAACAATATTTTTGTGCTTTTTTTATTTTTTTTTTTGGATTTTTTATCAAATAAAAACAATTGCTTCTTCAAGAAGACGTGTAGCTCCATGACGGGGTTGACTTTTAAGGAAGTTTAAGGTTCAGTGAGCAATTTATCTGTTTTTTCACAAAAGCCTTTAAGATTTCATCTGAGTTATTGGAACAGTTATTTTTTTCGGTCAAAATGGCGGCATCAAAAAGAAGATGCAAGTTTGATTTAACACAATTGGTGGTATTCTGTACAACTTTGAGAGAACATGTCCCGTAGATTGCTCGTTCGCATTTCTTGATGTTAAAAAACAAGAATTAGAGAGAGGATGGGTCAAGTTAGTCGAGTCATACGAAGAATATATTTTAGAAGGTGAAGAATCTGAAGGTGATAACCACAAGGATGAAGTTTCTTTCAGGTACGAGGAAGCTAGCGATTTGTATCAGGCCCTAAAAACAAAAATTTTGGAGAAAATGAAAGAGGCAACAGTTGAAGATAATAGGCCCTCTACTAGTAGATCAACATTAAAGTTGCCAGCATGTGAAATACAAAATTTCGAAGGCGGCTACTCCAAGTGGCCTGCGTTCCGAGATATGTTCCAGGCAGTTATCAGAAAAGATTCATCTGTGGCTCCAGCCCAAAAAATATACTACTTGCGAAGCAAAGTGAGGGGGAGGCCTACCAAGCCATAAAGGATTTTGACTTGGTAGATGAGAACTTTCAACTGGCTTGGAATAAATTAAAGAATAGATTCGAAAATAGAAGGCTCTTGGTTCAGGATCAAGTTAAAAGGATTCATTCGGTGATCCCAGCTCAAAATGAAAACATCAAATCTCTTCGACAGATTCAGAATACAGTTAACGACTGTTTAGTGATTTTAAAGAATTATAAGATCGAATTGCACGATTATGAACCATTTTTAATTCACATAGTTGTTTCAAAACTTTCGGATGAAACAATTAAAGAGTGGGAAGTTTCCTTAAAAAATCATCGTGAATTGCCCACATGGCCCCAGTCTCCAAGATCTCATGCATTTTACACTCAGAATGAACAAACTTCAAGTTGCAAAAAATGCAAACAAAATCAACCTTTAAGAGTTTGCAAATCTTTTAAGTCCCTGTCACCAAGTGATCGTGTAAAATTATTTTTTGCAAACAAATACTGCGATAATTGTTTATCGCCTACACACTTCAAATCTAAATGTCTGAGCACAAATACCTGTTCTGTATGCCACAAAAAGCATCACACAATGCTCCATTTAGAAAAATCTGAAAATTCAAAACCCAATAGTGTGCCTACTGGCCATTCTCAGAAGACTTTGCAAAACAGTGACAAAAGCTCTACTTCAAGTACTCAAACAGAAACCAATGCTTTTAATACCCACGTCGAAATTTCGCCTGTACCTGACGGTAATATCAAGGCATTTTTTGTTCGTCGTGAAGGAACTACAGTGTTACCTACCGCACTGATTCACATAGAAAATTCTGGAGAATTATTTACCGTAAGAGCTCTTTTCGATGCTGGTGCAGAAATTACCACTCATTACCACTCGAATTCAACAAAAACTTGGAATTCCACGTGAAAAACATCCATGTCAAATATCAGGTTTCGGTGGAACAATTGTAGGAAATTCTAAAGGGAAGTGTTTCGTAACTGTAAAATCGAGAATTTCAGACTTCAAAGTAAAAATATTGGCAGTAGTAGCACCAAAAATAGCAAATTTTTTACCCTCCCATCCTATTGAGCTCCAAAATTATTATAAAATACAAAATTTAACTCTCGCAGATCTTTATATTTTTCAGCCTGCAGCGATAGATATGATAATAGGAAGCGATTTTTGCCATTAATTAACCTTGAGGGTGTGAGACAAAATATATATGGTGATTTAGAAGCAAGGGGGTCTCATTTTGGTTGGTACTTGTCAGGACCAGTTAATACGTCTGATATAAACGCTTTTTCAACCACGGTATCCGAAAATTTTCTTCTCCATGATTAAATAAAAAAGTTTTGGGAACTTGAGGAGGTCGATAAGGATAATTTAATAACTGAATCAGACTCATTTGTGAAAAGTTTTTCCAAACTTCTACTACAAGACAATCAGATGGTCGTTACGTTGTACGTTTACCGTTTAAAGAACAGTTTCCAACCGATATTTTTTGGGTCCTTCAAGGAACAGTGCTTTGGGTCAATATTATAGAATGGAAAAAGCTCTGAATTAAAAAAGAACTATCGAAAAGTTCTCCAAGAATATATCGACTTGGATCATATGGAACCAGTATTTCCCCAAGAAAACAAATCTGAAAAACAATTTTCTTATTGTTTGCCACACCATGCGGTTATTCGACCGGAAAGTAAATCAACAAAAGTTAGGATAGTCTTCAATGCCTCTAAGAAAACTAATAGTGGATTTTCATTGAATGACGTTCTTCACCAAGGCCCAACGCTTCAATCCGATTTGATTTAGATAGTGCTTAGTTAGCGCTATTACAAATAAGTCTTCACCGGCGACATCGAAAAAATGTTCCACCAAATTGTGATGTATAAAGCTGATCGCCCATATCAGCAGATTTTATTCCGTAATGAGACGGATAGTTTTGTGAAATCATTCCAAATGAAAACAGTGACTTTTGGAGTGAATTGTGCGCCATTTCTGGCAATAAGAACGCTACAGCAGTTAAGTGAAGACTGCAAACAAATATTTCTGTTAGCATCCGAGATTTTGAAAAATATACGTGGATGACATCTTGTCTGCAGGACATAGTCTTATGGAAGTGAAGTCAAAGCAAACTCAAGTTAAACAAGCTTTAAACTCAGCTGGCTTCCCCATGAAGAAAATAACCGCCAATGACAGTTTCCTACTGAACAACTTGGCCCGGGAGGATCTTACGTGGTAGAACCGAACCAAATTTCGCCTTCCCCTACAAAAAGGCGAATTTTATCGGTTATTGCAAAGTTATTTGACCCTCTAGGTTGGCTAGGTCCAATTGTGGTAATAGCCAAGCTCTTGATGCAAGAGTTATGGGTACTTAAGGCAGGCTGGGATGAGGGTGTTCCACCGCATATACATGTTAAATGGAACACATTTCTTCAAAATTTACCACAAATCTCGGTATCAAAAATTTTTAGATTTTGTTTCATTTATCGTATTTAATGTAAAGTCAGCTTTCCAAAAAGTATAAATTCTTCTTAGTAACATCTTCTTAGAAACTTTTTAGATAAATTAAAAAGAAAGGCAAAAATCGTTTTTTTTAATTTCTTAAATTAAAATGTCTATAACTTTGGACTCAGTCATGATTTTTACATAATTCTTTCACTGCTTGATATATAAACTTGTTGTTAAGCGAATAAAAGAAAAATGGCGAAAATCGGGAATATTTGGACCCGCTATTATCAAAAAACTAATATAAGGACGGTAAAAATTTTAAAATTTTAATTTTCAAATGCGAACATCCTCTAAACTATAAGAGATAATTTACTGCTACATTTTTTATAGTGCTCGATGAGGATTCTATATACGAATTTTTTTTATATCCGAACTCAAATGAAGAAATAGGATCGTTTTAAAAATTTAACATAGCCGAGGTATCCCAATTTGAGGACCCCAGGTTCGCCTATAAGGTCCAAATTTAAAACATAAACTCGACAACACCTCCTCTTTGTACATACCAAATTTCATTAAAATCGGATTAGCCGTTTAGAAGTTACCGAATTATTTCCCTCTTTTTTTTTCCTATACCACTGTGCGCTGTGATTTGAGGTTCCGATATAGTTGCAAATAACTTTGACAGTTTTCATGCCAGGACAATCGTTTATGCATCATTTTAAAGCATTACAGTTGCACTTTGTTTTGGTGTATAATTTGTGGCATGACGAATTTTTACAAAAATTGGATAGATCGGTATATTTATTGGTACAGGTTTAGAAATGCGGTAATTTAAGGCTCCGATATGGTTGCAAATATCATTTATAGTTTTCATGCCGATTGAAAGGGCTGTCAAAACCGACCCCGACAAGGACACTAAAACACCTATGACAGTACCCAAAGCATCATTAGCAAGTACTAGCAATGTTGAGGAGTCAAATCCTAAAAGCGAGGAGAAAATCACTCATCCGCCAGAAAACAGAACAGCAATGCTCTCCAGAATTGGGAATGTGTCTATTAAAAATACTGCTATTCCTATGCCTGATAAGGACACCGCAGTGCCATCAACAGTACTCACTGCATTAATAGTCACTTCAGGCTATCCGGAGGAGTCAAATCCAAAGAGCGAGGAGGTGACCACCAACTCGCTGGAAGACAGTTTAATGGATGACCATGATTGAGGTTATTCAAATAAACCTCTTTCGGAGCGTGACAGCTACCAACGCTCTGATGGCTAAAATCAACACAGGTAAAATATATATAGTTTTAATCCAGGAACCTTGGACGATTCGCAACAAGGTTTCTGGATTAAATCACGTAAATTTCCAACTTTTCTACGCTGATACAGGATCTCGCCCGAGAACATGTATCTTATGTCACAAGAACTTATGTTTTCTCCTCTCAACAGGATTATCAACATCGGATGCAACGGTGCTGAAGCAAGGTCGTGGCAACATATTCCTTGCATCTATTTACTTGCCTTTCGATTCTCCGACACTACCACCAACGTCGGATCTGATGAAACCGGTTGAAGAGGCACAAAGGAAAAATAAGAAAATTGTAATAGGTTGTTATGCCAACTCGCACCATGTAGCTTGGGGTAGTACAAACACCAATCGCAGGGGACAAGCCCTCATGGATTTCTTTAATACTAAAGACTTGATAACATTGAACATAGGTAATAAAGCTTCCTTCGTCAATAGAATCTGCCAGCTCTCTGCGAGAGCGGAGATCTGCCCAGGAAAAACCCTGGGTAACTGGAGAGATCCGGAACCTTGGGAAGACTCTTCGCAAACTATTTAACCGGGCGCGGCATAAAAAGACCACAGTATACTGGAATGAGTATCGTAATAAACTTGGTGAATATAAGAAAATCGTTCGAAAAGCCAAACGAGACTCCTGGAAACTTTTCTGTGAACAGGTAGATCGTAAATGACGTATCGAAGATCAAAAAATTCCTCTCCAAAACCGATATTGGAGTAAGGGGAGGGTAACACGGAAATAGTTATTACAACTAACATGGTTAAAGGGGCAATCAAGAGCTTTGCTCCCTATAAAGCTGCAGGGCCGGATGGAATTTTTCCCGGCACTTTTGCAGATGGATGCGGGACTGGTTTCCGAACATCTGTCACAGATATTCACTGCATGCTTAAAATTGGCATATACCCCAGTTAAATGGCAGGATGCAAGGGTAATATCTATACCCAAACCAGGGAAACCTAGCTATGCGACACCTAAGTCCTATCGACCGATAAGTCTTACGTCCATCCTACTTAAAACCTTGGAACAGATATTCGATAGCATGGTTAAAAGCAGCATACCATACAAAGACCTTAAATATAAGCAGCATGCTTATATAAAGGGACGATCGGTGGAAACCGCTTTAAATGAAGTTGTGCACTACATAGGTGAATCTTTCGATAGCAAACTGTATACACTGGCAGTATGCATTGACATCGAAGGCGCTTTCAATAACGTGCACACTGATACCCTTATCCAATCCCTAGACCAGTTTTATGTTGACCGGGTGATCCGTAACTGGAGTTGGTGACAAACAAAGTTAAGTACTTAGGTGTAATACTTGACCGGAAATTAAAATGGAGACACCATATAGAGGATAGGATCAACAAGGCACATCGGTGCTGGGCGATATGTAGAAGAAATATAGGCATGAAATGGGGTCTTAGTCCTACTATGACAAATTGGCTTTATAAAAGTGTAATTAGACCAATTCTAGCTTATGCTTCAATAATCTGGTGGACTGCTTTGGACAAAAAGTGTAATATC
>NC_060952.1:56675586-56703591 GCF_022045245.1 Lucilia cuprina | reverse complement strand
CTGATTGTTTGTCGCGAATGGATATTGAGGAACTTGTCTCCTTTGAAATACCTCCTGAAATTGATTTAACAGCCCCTGATTTTCAAAATAATGAATATAAGACACTAATAGATACGGTTACTAAGAAAAAGGAATCCCTGCCAGACTTACTTTTATCAGATGATAACTTAGTTTACAAGCGTTCACAATTTCGAAAAGGTAGCGAAGAAGAAAGCAGTTTGTGGCGTCTGTGGGTTCCGAGCTCATTGTCTGAAAAACTAATAAAAGCTTCCCATGATTCGGTTTTATGTTGTCACGGTGGTTTTACAAAAACACTTGCAAGAATTCGGCAAAAATATTTTTGGCCCACTATGGTCAATGACATTAAGTCATATGTAAAAAATTGTGAAAAATGTAAAACTATGAAATCTCAAAATCAAATCTCTAAGCCTCCAATGGGTAATCAATTCATTACAAGTCGTCCTTTCGAGAGATTATATTGCGACTTTTTAGGTCCTTACCCCTATACGAAAGTTAAGAATTCTATGATATTTGTTTGCTTAGACCATTTAACAAAATTTCTATTTTTGAAACCCTTAAAAGCTGCGACAACTGCTAATGTTGTATCATATTTTCAGAATGAAATTTTCCCCACATTCGGCGTGCCAAGGGTTGTGCACAGTGATAATGGAAAACAATTTGTTTCAAAAGAAATGAGCGAGTTTTTTGACTTATATGATATTGAACATGTTAAAACAGGGTTCTACGCACCGCAATCTAATGCGTCAGAACGAGCAAATAGAGAAATCATAACGAAGATTCGATATTTTTTAGAAAATCACAAAGATCATGCTGATTGGGATAAGTTTATTCCACAGATTTTGTCTATTTTGCGCAGTGATTATCACTCCTCAATTAAATGCTCTCCATACTATGCCGCTTTCGGGCAGAACATGGTACAGCATGGTTCTTCATACAAAATTTTGAGCAAAATAGGTTGTATGACTGGAGAAGATTGTACAATTTTTGAAAACGCTGATAAATTGCAAAAGATAAGGAGCAATATTAGGGACAACTTGGACATAGCTCACGAAAAGGCAAGTAAATCATATAATCTAAGAACTAGACCAATCCAATTCGAAAAGGGACAGATAGTTTTTCGCAAAAATCATGTACTGAGCAATATGTCCAAAGCTGTGAACAAGAAATTCTTTCCGAAATTTATCAAATGCAAGATAAGGGAGAAGATTGGCAACAATCTGTATGACGTCGACGACCTAAAAGGGTCTTATGTTGGACGCTACCACGCCTCCGACCTTAAGTCATAAAATTTGCCCGGCTTATCGTGGGTCGAGCCACACTTTTAGTGATCTTCAAAATTTACCTTCTTGAGATACAAAAATCTTTTCCTGTTCGTCAATTGATATAAAATCAACGGACGAAGCAGGTTTGTAACGATTTTTTTTACTTTTATTTCGCAAATACCAGAATTTTATAAAATATTTATAAATGTTCTTCAATTTCGTTTATGTACTGGAAACCCTAAATTATACTAGCTTACAATTTTGTATCTCATGCTATAAATATTTTTTTTTTGTACACTCTGAGTAGCTACATCATTATAATTGCTCATTAATTATGCGTGAGAAAGAGATAATTGTACAAATATAACAAATATTTAAAATATTTGAAATATTTAATACCGTTTACTTTTATTACGACTTAAAAAAAACAAGCTTCAAGTTGTTTTGCAATCTTGGCATAAATCATTATGAATTTGAATTCCAAAATTAAAGTTATTTGTGAAAAATACAAGATTGGTTAAAATTTGTTAAAATTCAAAAGATCAAAAAAATTCTTAAAATTTGTTTAAAGAACAAAAATTTGTTAATTTTTATACTAAAAAGTGTGTTAATAAGAAAATTATCAAAAGGTAATAACGCTATAAAAAATAACTAATTTTATATGCATTTCTTAATCAAATTAATAATTTTCCAATACAGGAACTAAATAAATAGCTAATAAGCGTGTGGAGCTAAATTTCCCTACGCTAAGAAAAGTTCCCAAACGAACAATTCCTTACGTAACACATCTGCCAAGTTAACGTAGCCACTGGTATTTTGCCCATAAAAAGTTCCCAACATTTCATAAAATCAGAATAGTTTAATTCAGATTTACATAACCAACGCGGAAAGTTCTGGAACAAATCGTTGCATAACCAGCCCACATGACCTGCTCATTTGCCAGAACGTGTCTGATCATATCTTACATAAGAGAACCAGTTCAGTTTTATGGTCATCTTCAAAAATTTGCTATATTTGAGTATATAAAAAACACACATTTGGAAATAAGCATATAATACTATATTAATCTAACTAATTTAATATACATATATTATTCTTAAACATTGAACTATAAATTATTAACATCCGATGAATTACTATTAATAACTATAACAAATATTATTTACCAAGAATCTATATAGAAAATATCAGTTTATACAGTATAAAAATCTAAATTTATTGATACATAAATATGTATGACTTTTATAATTTTCATAAATTTAAAAAAAAAAGTATAAATATGGTAATGAAATTTTAACAGCATAATTATCTAATTTGTCTAAATATCAAAAATTAAAACTAAATATTAAACTATTTTTTTTTTTATAATTTAATTAAATCTACATATATTATATATTTCCTTAAAAATATTCAATATAATTAAATATTAATGTAATAACTCTACTAATATTTAAGAATTTTCTATTTTACTTATATTTTATTGTTTTCTAAATATTTTTTTCGTATGGCTAACCCTACATAATAAGTACATTTTTTTTTCTTTACTTATTTTTTTTAAAAGTATCTTAAGTTGAGAGCAATTACATATTATTATGATTTTTCTTTAGCTAGTATTTTCCAAATCAGTCAGCTTATTCCTCTTCATTCCTTGCTGGGCCCATCATTGGAAACGAAATCGAATCGAAACATTAAAAGAGGTATATTTCTACAACAACATGATTTGTAAGTAAAAATCATAATAATTACTCTTACTCTTAATTTTTGCATTATATTTTATTTAAATTATATCTCATTCCATTGCATTCCGCTATTTTTCAAAGTGCAATGAGATTTTGTTTATTATTTTTTTTGCTTTACTTCTTTTCTTATTTTATTACTTTGTAAAATCTTATAAGTAAAACATTCGTTTAAAAGAATGAATTCCTCAAATAGCTAAATTTTTAAATAAGATTTTTCGTTTCTACTTATACATATAAATGAATGTTAAACTAGAATATAAATTAAACAAAGAAATATTTTTCCTAATAAAGTTTGATTTAATTATTTGAATTAAAATAATGATTTGCTAAAGTTTTCTAAATTATGGGAATGACAAATGATTTCAAATCTAAATAGGAAATGATAGTGTAAGCTATTTAGGGACATTCGTGGAATATTTAGGGTGTATAGAATGTCATTGGTGTTTTATAGCAGATAAAACGGGAGGGAAAAGTGCACCCCTTATGGCCAACATCTTGCCTGACTATATTTGTTTATTTACTTTAATTATACTTTGGTGGCATATGAAGTATAATTATATGTATACGCGTGTAAAATTGGGTTAAGAACTACACAACCGATTCCTTTAGCTAGCTGGGAATTTAACATCGTTTATGCCTCATAACTTTAATTTTAATAGGATTTTCTGAAACTCTTGTCAAAACAAATATTGAAGATCTAAGCCGCGCGTTACACAGATTAAACAAATCGTCGTGGCCCGAAGGTCCATTAGAATTCGAAACAGTAGAAGAATCGAAACAAGTCCAAGTTAATATTGCGAGATCCGCTGAACGAGAAGATATACTGGACCGTTCCTCAAGTTTGCCCAGAGCATATCATGTTATTGCTTATATATTTAGATTTTTTAATCTTGCGAGCAAAAGCAGACGTAAAAGCTATAATTACGTAACTGTTAGAATTTCGGCTCAAGAACTTGTATTTGTACGAAATCGGCTATTTTTTCTCTCTCAACAGTCGCACTTTTCTAGTGAGTTTAGTTGTCTGTCATCGAAAAAGAAAATTGACTCTCGTAGTCCTTTATTAACGCTTACGCCTTTCTTAGACAAAAATGGTATTATTCGTGCTAATGGTCGTCTTGGCTCTACAAAATGTTTGTCATACAATGAACGACATCCCGTAATACTTGCATATACTAGTATATTAGCAGGACTTTACGTTGAGTTTGTCCACAATATGGTCTTACATGGAGGCCCTCGTTTAGTCCTAAATGTCGTACGCTAGGAGTGTTGGATTATAAAGGCTAAAAATGTAATAAAAACGGTCATCCACAACTGTAAAATCTGCGTTATACATAGAAAAAAGCTTCAAAATCAGATCATGGCAGTGCTACCTGAAGAAAGAACTACTTTAAGTCGCCCTTTTACTAACACAGGTGTTGATTTTGCCGGCCCATTTGAAATCAAAAGTTTCACTGGTCGATATTGCCGTATCACTAAAGGCTACGTGTGTCTATTTGTTTGTTTCTCTACTAAGGCGATTCACATTGAGGCCGTTAGCGATTTGTCCACTCCTGCATTTCTAGCAGCTTTGGCTCGATTTGTTGCTCGTCGTGGTTGCCCTAGTCGCATTTTCTCTGATAATGGAAGAAATTTTGTTGGCGCTGCAAGAGAACTTGAAAATAACTTCGAAAAACATATAAAAGAATTACGTGATTCGGCAGTAGAAAATTATGGTCATCAACATCTTATGTGGCACTTTATTCCTGCAGCAGCTCCTCATATGGGAGGATTGTGGGAGGCAGGAGTAAAAAGTTTAAAAATGCACTTTAAAAAGTCAGCTGGAAAAATGAAATATACGTTTGAAGAGTTTTCGACACTTTTGGCAAAGATAGAATCGTGTCTCAATTCGCGTCCTCTTGGCCCTACGTCCGACAGCATCGATGATTTGTCCGCTCTTACTCCTGCTCATTTTTTAATAGGCTCTGCTATTCTTACTCCTGCTGAACCTGAAGAGCTCAGCTCGGCAATTAGTATAGTAAACCGTGGGCGAAAAATCAAAGCATTGCAGCAAGAAATTTGTCACCGCTGAAAGACGAATATTTAAAAGTGTTGCACAAGCGTAATAAATGGAAAAGTTCCCAAATAGACTTAAAAGAAAATGACCTCGTTGTTTTTAAAAGTGAACCTTGTTGTCCAACTGAATGGCGCTTAGGTGGTGTTGTAAAAGTTTATCATGGTTCTGACGGTAAAGTTCGAGTGGCTGACCTTAAAACTCAAAATGGCGTAATCACTTGACCGATACACAAATTAGTTTTACTCCCTAATTGCACTGATTAATAATTCAATATCACCTTATCTAAAATAAAGTTGCTAATTTAAACTTCTAGATTAAAAAAATGGACTACAACACCGATTATGGTTGCCCGCTTTGTAATCGCCATACGGCAGTGTTCACGTTTTAATGTGATGCCCGTGGAGCTAACAGCCGAGCGAATTGTAGAAGTATAAATCGGTGCCGTCGCTGTATGCAGGACCATAATACTTGGTTGCACCCTTTGCCTCAGGGCCGCGTTGATACGGGTAGTCACCAATCATGATACTGACGTCTTCATTAGAGCATTAATAGATCCAACAGCGGCCAGGTCAGCAATCATGAAACGTGAAGTCGAAGAACTGGGCTTACGGATTTCTAAAGGACGTACTGACATCGTTAATGTGGAGCGAGCAGACAAATATCCACGTCCAACAACTGTAGACCGTGCCAATGCGGACGTACACTGGCATATTAGTTGCCCTTACCAGCTTATCCTAGGAGCTGATACTATGAGCATAATTCTAATTGGACCAGCTATGAGTCGCCGAGGACAACTATATGCCCAGAATACCATATTCGGCATAGCATATTTTGGAGAAGGTGTCAAAAGAACCTGAATTATGCTATAATTTGTTGCCCTCAAAAGGCTTTAAAGTATTATTTACAGTGACGTTTATTACACGTAAAAACATTTGAATTGCATGCTCTTAAAGAAAAGTGTATAATGTACTAATTTTTTTTATATACTTGAATTGTTCTCATATGTTAATTATATTTGTTAACTTTTGTTATTCCTTTTTTAAAATTAACAATAATGAACTTAAAATGTTAATTTGTTACTCTAGATAAGATAATTGAATTTGTTATATAACTTATATCTAATTTTGTATTTGATTTTATATTTTGCACTACTGTTGCAAGGTGGGCGGTATGTTTGTGTCTGTCTAGTGTAACACATAGTTTATATTTTCTCTATGTGTAAAATCGCTAGAACAATATGCATTGTATGGCAACTCCCCACTTTAGTGTGGTGAGTTTGCGTTGCTCTCTACGTCAAAGGGCTTGACACATTTTTTATTCTTATTGCTTTTCAACCACCGGACAGACAACAAGTGCAAAATTATTAAAAGAAATTGAAATAAAATAAAAGTTTAAGAATTAAAATAAAATTAAAATTTAATTAAATAAAAACAAAAGGAAAAGTGAACTTAAATAAAATAAACAGAAATACAAAACAAAAGAAGTAAACAAAGCTTTTTAATAAAATAAAAATAAGGGTTGTTTTTTTGGTAACACAACAAGTGTTTGTGTGTATATAAAAACACAGTTGGCCCTGACCTGCCGCATCAAGAGAAAACCAACTGGACGGCTGCCGGAGACAGTTTGCCAACAACCAGCACCTAGGAACCAGCTCAGCAACTAAGAGGTAACAACCGGGATTCCCGATTTGGCCCCAAACAACTGTCATAGCATGAAAACTTTCAAAGTTATTCACAACCATATCGGAACCTCAAATTACCTTTTTAAACCTGGGCAAATAATTCTACCGATCTATCCAATTGGCTGGCCATTTTCTAAAAAAAAAATTATGCAATAAATTATATACCAAAACAAATGGCAATTTTAATGCCTTAAAATGGTGCATAAACGACTGTCCTAGCACGAAAACTGCCAAACTTAATTGCAACCATATCGGAACCTCAGATTACTGCATTTATTAAATATAGAACAATAATTCTACCGATCTATCAAATTGACCAATTTCTAAAAATACACATTATGCTACAAATGATATACCATATTAAAGTGCAATCAAAATGCTTTAAAATGATTCATAAATGACTGTCATAGAGTGAAAACTGCCAATGTTATTTGCAGCCATACCGGAACCTCAAACTACCGCATTTTTAAAGCTGTGAAAATAATTCTACAGATCTATCCAATTGGCCATTTTCTAAAAATATATTATGCAATAAATTATATACCAAAACAAATGGCAACTATAATGCAATAAAAAGATATATAAACGACTGCAATAACATGAAAACTATAAAAGATATTTGCAACCATATCGGAGCCTTAAATTACCGCATTTCTAAACCTGTACTAATAAGTATACCGATCTATCCTATTTTTGAAAAAACTCATTACGCCACAAATTATACACCGAAAAAAGTGCAACTGTAATGCTTTAAAATGATGCATAAACGATTGTCCTGGCATAAAAACTGTCAATGTTATTTGCAACCATATGGAAACCTCATATCACAGCGCTTTTAAACATAGAACAATAATTCTACCGATCCATCAAATTTACCATTTTTTAGACGAACACATTATGCCACAAATGATCTACCAAATTAAAGTGCAATCATAATTCTCTAAAATGATGCATAAATGACTGTCATAGCATGAAAACTGTCAAAGTTATTCACAACCATATTAGAACCTCAAATTATCGCCTTTTTAAACCTGGGAAAATAATACTACCGATCTATCCAATTGGCCATTTTCTAAAAATACATTATGCAATAAATTATATACGAAAACAAATGGCAAATGGTAATGCTTTAAAATGGTGCACAAACGACTGTCCTAGCACGAAAACTGCCAAAGTTAATTGCAACCATATCGGAACCTCAGATTACTGCATTTGATACATAAAACAATAATTCTACCGATCTATCAAATTGACCAATTTGTAAAAACACACATTATGCTACAAATGATATACCATATTAAAGTGCAATCATAATGATTTAAAATGATGCCTAAATTGTAACGTCATTGCGTTACGTTCTTTGGGTTCTGATCAATGAGTTACTATTGTCCGAAAAACCTGAATATCTGATTGGGTTTTGGTGTTAACACCCATAATAATTGCCCTCCCTTTTGGTAAATATACCACCATGATTATATTTTAATTATTTAATATAATCCCTAATTAATAAACTTACTTTTCTGCAATTTTAATCCGTCTATCGTACTTCATCTCCACAACTCAAATAAAAAGATTAAATGCACCATATTTTCCTTTAAATATCCGAAAGTAACAGGCAATTCATTTATTTAATTTAAATAAAAATAACCAAAAATTAATATACAAAACTTATTAAAAATCAAAGTTATTTCCATATTTATCTTTTAACAACTCAGAAATTCAAAAAGTTATTTACCAAAAAAAATTAAGAGAAAATTAAAAATTTACAAAGAAAAACTTACATACATTGGCTGCAACGACGATATGTACATATCCTCATCACAAAGACAATGGTCTACAGAACAATAAATATTTTTCCATCCTTACATTATTTAATAAGATAAACAAAATAAAAACATTTTCAAATTAAGAAAATCAATTAAATTAGAATTTCTAATTTAAAAACAAAATAATTAAATAAGAATTATTCAAATTTATAACAAAACAAAATTTAACAAAAAAAAAACTTTTAGATATCAACATTTAAAATATGATTAATTATTTTCTTACAGCATTTAAATTTATACGTTCATCCAATCTTCACAAGTTAGTCACAGGTTAGCTTTACATTTGATCCAAAATTCTCGATCCAATTTCAGAAGATATAAGGCACATCTTATTGTTCGTTAATTGGTGCTTTATACCGTTATTTTTTGTTTGTTTCCATTTTATTCGTTCGATTCATATAACTTTCATTTTCATTAAAATTTAGAAAAACTTTAAATATTTATCCAAACATAGAAATTTTAATTATATATTGTAAATTTGCATCACTGTTCAGTTTGTTCTATTCCGTGTGTAAAAATTATTAATTTCACTTTCAGTTTATGCTTTAAGTTATGTTATACATATATAATTTTCATTTATTTCAACGTTATACACATATTATTTTAAAAAATTTTCGAGGCATAGTTGTACAAAATTTTCCTTTGGAAAATATCCTTTTCTTAGTTTTACTTATTGAAAATATCCTTCCTTCTAATAATTTTCAAATACTTTTCATTTAATTTCACTTTATATTCCACTATGCTCATTTTAACACTTAATTTTCACTCATGTTCGTCAAAATTATCCTTTTTCATTATCCTCCGATATTTTAAACTATCCTTTTACTTTCGTCCTTTTTTTCCACTATTAATTTACTCAGAATATCCTTTTTCTTCCATTTTCAAGGCACAATATTACACTACATTACACACAACTATTTTTAGACTTTTCAACCGAACAATTTAACAATCAAAACTATAATGAATAATTTCCTACAAACCTAAAACCAAAGAATAAATAAGAAGTGAAACGCTGTCAAAAAGTACCTAAGTCTACTGTCAGTCGGTACCTAACTCTAAGAATGTATTAGTAGAATTCTCAAGCCAACATAGTTGCAAAAAATCGGATTTAAAAATTAAAAAAAAAAAAAATATTTCATTTGAATTTATATTTTAAAAGATTTCTTTAAATATTTTGCAACATAATTTATCTATAAACATTATATATGAACGTATCTTTGCTTTTTAATCTGCAATATTGAAATAATAATTAAGTTAGTTGAAATATTTTTTTCTTGTACCATACGAAAATTTACAACATTGTTCTTTTTTCGTTTTAATTTCAACAACAAAAATTAAATGTCAAAAAAATAAAAAATATTTTTTTTCGTTTGTAAAAAATTGAATCTTTTCGGGCTATTAAATATATTTAAAGTGTGCAAAAAAATAATAAAATATAACGTTAAGTGATGAAAAATATTTTCAAGTTCTATAAGCCACGAATTTTCGCGACAAAGATTTGAAGTTTGGAGAGAGAGTAAGTTTCTTACATATGTGTTGGAGTTACACAGAACTCATCTGTGAGAAGAGCGTAACGTTGTTGTTGTAAAAAAATGACAGCGTTTCACTTCTTAGTGTTCAGTGCCTAAAACTATCTAACAATCAAAATTTCCAAAACCATAGCCTACGTGATGAAAAAAAATCCTAAACTAAAATCACATATACTTTTCATACAATTTTTCTACTATTATTTTCAACAAAAAAATTACCGCCTTTTTAAACCTGGGAAAATAACTCTAACGATTTATCTAATTGGCCATTTTGTATAAATGCATTATGCAATAAATTATATACCAAAACAAATGGCAATTTTAATGCTTTAAAATGGTGCACAAACGACTGTCCTAGCAAGAAAACTTATCTTAACCTCAGCGTTTATTAAACATAGAACAATAATTCTACCGATATATCAAATTGGCATATTTGTAAAAACACACATTATGCTACAAATAATATACCATAATAAAGTGCAATCATAATGCCTTAAAATGATGCCTAAATGACTGTCATAGCGTGAAAACTGTCAATGTTACTTGCAGCCATATCGGAACCTTAAATTACCGCGTTTTTAAAGCTGTGAAAATAATTCTACCGACCTATCCAATTGGCCATTTTCTAAAAATATATTATGCAATAAATTATATACCAAAACAAATGGCAACTATAATGCAATAAAAAGATATATGAACGACTGCAATAACATGAAAACTATAAAAGATATTTGAAACCATATCGCGGCGCAAAAATTACCGCATTTCTAAACCTGTACCAATAAATACCGATCTATCCAATTTTTGTAAAAATTCATTTTGCCACAAATTATACATCAAAACAAGGTGCAACTGTAATGCTTTAAAATGATGCATAAACGATTGTCCTGGCATGAAAACTGTCAAAGTTATTTGCAACCATATCGAAACCTCAAACCACAGCGTTTTTAAACATAGTTTTTAACATAGACAATTCTACCGATCCTTCAAATTGACCATTTTTTAGACAAACACATTATGCCACAAATGATATACCAAATTAAAGTGCAATTACAATGCTTTAAAATGATGCATAAACGACTGTCATAGCATGAAAACTTTCAAAGTTATTCACAACCATATCGGAACCTCAAATTACCGCCTTTTTAAACCCGGCAAAATAATTCTATCGATTTATCCAATTGGCCATTATCTAAAAATACATTATGCAATAAATTATATACCAAAACAGACAGCAATTTCAATGCTTTAAAATGGTGCATAAACGACTGTCCTAGCACGAAAACTGCCAAAGTTAATTGCAGCCATATCGGAACCTCAGATTACTGCATTTGATACATAGAACAATAATTTTACGGATCTATCAAATTGACCATTTTTTAGACGAACACATTATGCCACAAATGACATACCAAATTAAAGTGCAATCATAATGCTTTAAAATGATTCATAAATGATTGTCATAGCATGAAAACTATCAAAGTTATTCACAACCATATCGGAACCTCAAATTACCGCCTTTTTAAACCTGGGAAAATAATTCTATCGATTTATCCAATTGGCCATTTTCTAAAAATACATTATGCAATAAATTATATACCAAAACAAATGGCAGTTTTAATGCTTTAAAATGGTGCATAAAAGGCTGTCCTAGCACGAAAACTGCCAAAGTTAATTGCAACCATATCGGAACCTCAGATTACTGCGTTTATTAAACATAGAACAATAATTCTACCGATCTATCAAATTGACTAATTTGTAAAAACACACATTATGCTACAAATGATATACCATATTAAAGTGCAATAATAATGCTTTAAAATGATGCATAAATGACTGTCATAGCGTGAAAACTGTCAATGTTATTCACAACTAATCGGAACCTCAAATCACAGCGTTTTTAAACATAGTTTTTAACATAGACAATTCTACCGATCCTTCAAATTTACCATTTTTTAGACAAACACATTATGCCACAAATGATATACCAAATTAAAATTGGGAACGCTATTCCATTTTGTTCCATCATCTGCCACATCAAGGGCTGAGGGTACCCATCTCCACTGCTTAACACGTGAGCCTTCTAATATTTCTCCCATACGTAACGACACAAATTGTTAAAACTTTCTAGCATTTGATCTTATCCAGTATAGAACATCTTTGGAATCGGACCGAAAGATTTTGCTATGTACTTTAATTGACATTTCATTAACAACAAAATTTGCTAACCTTAAACCAATTACTGCAGCCATAAGTTCGAGCTTGGGTATCAAATGGGCTTTAGGGGCGCGACTCTGGTTTTTGGAGAACAAGACTACATTTTACGCTACCTTCATATCCAATTCGCAAAAAGACCACGGCTGCGTATGCATCAATGCTAGCGTCAACAAAGGTGTGCAGTTGAACATTTTGAGAACTATTCAAAAATCTATGACACCTTGGAATATCAATATTGGGTATGCTTGGAATCATTTTTACCCAAGTCCACCATTTTTCACGTTCATGTTCGAATCCAATCCCAATTAACTCCAGATCTCCAAATCTCTTGTAGGACAATTTTTGCATAAATAACGAAGTGTCCTATTAGGCCTTTTAGGCCTAGAGGGTCGAAAATAGTCATGATTACACGTAAGACGCTTCGTTTTGTTGGCATGATATCTTCGTCAAACACTTCAGGGCCAAATTTAACAAAAAACGTTAGTTCGTCAGTGGATGGTATCCACCAAATTGTTGGGCACTTTGATCACCTTTTGTAACCGCAATAGCAATTGGCCTCTCACGAAAACAGAGAACATTTTAAACAAGAGATTATAGCTATATAATTTTTAGTGTTTTATCGACTGTATCATGTAAATCTAGACTTCTTTCCCGGACCCTTTTTTTCATCCATGTTTGTAGGTGTAAATGTAGTCACGTGGGATGCACAAGTAGCAAGTTATATAGCCATCCATCAAAAATGATAGTGTCGACTCTTGGAAAAGAATAACGATATCGTCCCCAATCTAATTTCAAATCACACAGTAATTTCTGAACTAAATCATCAAATAACATTGGACTATTAAGATAATCTCCAAGACCCATTGCCTGCATTGTTGTTCTGTATTTTTGTACAGCAACGGCAAGTTGTATAAGAGTATCCAATTTATCTTTTCACACCGGTATGTGTTCTTTAAGTTTTCTTTGCAAAGCATTGTGAATTATTTCTGGTCTTCCATACAACATGCGTAGAGTTTCAATAGCAAAGTTTACAGTTGCTGGCATCATCAGCTTGCCTCTCACAGCTTCTAAAGCCTGCCTCTTTAAACATTTTTGCAAACTTATCAGATTTTCTTGATCTGTAAATCCGCATCTCTCCGTCGACTGCACATTGAAGTATTAAAATAATTATGTGTTAATGGTATAGAGGAGAGACGAGGCACTGCATGCGTTTGTGTCGGATTAAACGAACCGTAAGGAAGTGTGAATGGATTCACATTTGTAGAGAGAAAACTTTGGTTCTGTCCATTGCTTATTGTATTATTAACATTAGAAACATGATGATAGCCTGAATGGGAATTTATAGTAGGGCCGCTAAATTGGAAAGCTTTCACTTGATCAACATTTAAAATAGATGTGTTGTTATTCGTTACTATATTTTCCTGTTGGGAGCCAAAGGTTGGGATACTTGATATGCCATGAGTGCTCGGTGTTTGCGCTTCACTTAAACCTTGAAAATTGTTTGCTGCCACAGTGTTTTTAAACGAAAGCGAAGACATGTGTGCAGCTAAATTTTCACCTTGAGTTGCCACGCTTTCAGGCAAGTGAGCGTTTGTAGCGGCAAACGTGGAAGACGCTTGTAAAGCGACATGGTTTTCCTTAACAATCGATTTTCTTTTCGCAGGTTTGGTGTTTGTCGAGTTAAACCAGAGCGAGCGGGCGAAGGGGTGAAGGAGGAAGATTTCATTACCTTGTTTGAGGTTATATTGCGTAATCCACAAGAAAGACTTTACAAACAAGTATTTAGAAATGTTAATGCGTCGGGTATGTTTAATAAAACGTATTTTTCAGCACTACAGTTAAAATCTGCAATTTTATTAAATTCATTCAGTGCAAATTACAGAATATATAATAATTATGTATACATACACTTGTGTTTAAATTAGGATTTACAATACCCTGTTGCTTAACAAATAATTTCTTTTTCACAAATTTATAATTCTCCAAACGTGGTTTAACAAATTTAACAGTTTAAGAAATGAAAGATAATGCAAACATGAGAAATTATAAGTAAAAGGAATTAAGGAAAACAGGTGTTGTAAAGCGAAAAAATAAAGAAATGACACTTATAAGTAATGTAATTGTGGCGATTTTTTAATTTATAATAAATTTAGATATACAAAGCAACATATAGAACAATAATTCTACCGATCTATCAAATTAATATATCGGAACCTCAAACTACCGCGATTTTAAAGCTGTGAAAATAATTCTACCGATCTATCCAATTGGCCATTTTCTAAAAACATATTATGCAATAAATTATATACCAAACCAAATGGCAACTACTTATAATGCAATAAAAACATATATAAACGATTGCAATAGCATGAAAACTATAAAAGATATTTGCAACCATATCGGAGCATTAAATAACCGCATTTCCAAACCTGTACCAATAAATATACCGATCTATCCTATTTTGGTAAAAACACATTATGCCACAAATTATACATCAAAACAAAGTGCAAAGTGCTTTAAAATGATGCATAAACGATTGTCCTGGCATAAAAACTGTCAATGTTATTTGCAACCATATGGAAACCTGAAATCACAGCGTTTTTAAATAAAGAACAACAATTCTACCGATCCATCAAATTGACCATTTTTTAGACGAACACATTATGCCACAAATGATATACCAAATTAAAGTGCAATCATAATGCTCTAAAATGATGCATACATGACTGTCATAGCATGAAAACTGTCAAAGTTATTCACAGCCATATCGGAACCTCAAATTATCGCCTTTTTAAACCTGGGAAAACAATACAACCGATCTATCCAATTGGCCATTTTGTAAAAATATATTATGAAATAAATTATATACCAAAACAAATGGCAATTTTAATGCTTTAAAATAGTGCATAAACGATTGACCTAGCACGAAAACTGAGAAAGTTAATTGTAACCATATCGGAACCTCAGATTACTGCGTTTATTAAACATAGAAATATAATTCTACCGATCTATCAAATTGACCAATTTCTAAAAATACACCTTATGCTACAAATGATATACCATATTAAAGTGCAATCATAATGCTTTAAAATGATTCAAAAATGACTGTCATAGCGTGAAAACGGTCAATGTTATTTGCAGCCATATCGGAACATCAAACTACCGCGTTTTTAAAGCTGTGAAAATAATTCTACCGATCTATCATATTGGCCATTTTCTAAAAATATATTATGCAATAAATTATATACCAAAATAAATGGAGCCTTAATTAACCGCATTTCTAAACCTGTACCAATAAATATACCGATCTATCCTATTTTTGTAAAAATTCATTATGCCACAAATTATACACCAAAACAAAGTGCAACACTAATGCTTTAAAATGATGCATAAACGATTGTCCTGGCATAAAAACTGTCAATGCTATTTGCAACCATATGGGAACCTCAAATCACAGCAGTTTTAAACATAGAACAACAATTCAAACCATCCATCAAATTGACCATTTTTTAGACGAACACATTAGGCCACAAATGATATACCAAATTAAAGTGCAATCATAATGGTCTAAAATGATGCATAAATGACTGTCACAGCATGAAAACTGTCAAAGTTATTCACAACCATATCAGAACCTCAAATTACCGCCTTTTTAAACCTGGGAAAATAATTCTACCGATCTATCCAATTGGCCATTTTCTAAAAATACATTATGCAATAAATTATATACCAAAACAAATGGCAATTTTAATGCTTTAAAATAGTGCATAGACGAATGTCGTAGCACGAAAACTATCAAATTGACCATCTATCAAACTGATATCTATCCTCAAATTACTGCGTTTTTAAAGCTGTGAAAATAATTCTACCGATCTATCCAATTGGCCATTTTCTAAAAATATATTATGCAAAAAATTATATACCAAAACAAATGGCAACTATAATGCAATAAAAAGATATATAAACGACTGCTATAACACGAAAACTATAAATGATATTTGCAACCATATCGGAGCCTTAAATTACCGCTTTTCAAAGCCTGTACCAATAAATATACCGATCTATCCAATTTTTGTAAAAATTCATTATGCCACAGATTATACACCAAAACAAGGTGCAACATTAATGCTTTAAAATGATGCCTAAACGATTGTCCTGGCACGAAAACTGTCAAAGTTATATGCAGCCATATCGGAACCACAAATCACAGCGGTTTTAAACACACATTATGCTACAAATGATATACCACATTAAAGTGCATTCCTAATGCTTTAAAATGATAGATAAATGACTGTCATAGCATGACAATTGTCAATGTTATTTGCAACCATAACGGAACCTCAAATTACCGCGTTTTTAAACATAGAACAATAATTCCACCGATCCATCAAATTGACCATTTTTAGACGAAAAGATTATGCCACAAATGATATACCAAATTAAAGTGCAATCATAATGCTTTAAAATGATGCATAAATGACTGTCATAGCATGAAAACTTTCAGAGTTATTCACAACCATATCGGAACCTCGAATTACCGCCTTTTTAAACCTGGGGAAAAAATTCTATCGATTTATCCAATTGGTCATTTTCTAAAAATACATTATGCAATAAATTTTATATCAAAACAAATGGCAATTTTAGTACTTTAAAATGGTGCATAAACGACTGTCGTAGCACATTGCAGCCATATCGGAACCTCAGATTACTACGTTTGATATATAGAACAATAATTCTACCGATCTACCAAATTGACCAATTTGTAAAAAAACACATTGTGCTACAAATGATATACCATATTAAAGTGCAATCATAATGCTTTAAAATGATGCCTAAATGACTGTCATAACGTGAAAACTGTCAATGTTATTTGCAGCCATATCGGAACCTTAAATTACCGCGTTTTTAAAACTGTGAAAATAGTTCTACTAATCTATCCAATTGGCCATTTTCTAAAAATGTATTATGCAATAAATTATATACCAAACCAAATGGCAACTATTATGCAATAAAAAGATTTATAAACGACTGCAATAACATGAAAACCATAAAAGATATTTGCAACCATATCGGAGCCTTAAATTACCGCATTTCTATGCCTGTACCAATAAATATACCGATCTATCCAATTTTTGTAAAAATTCATTATGCCACAATTTATACACTAAAACAAGGTGCAACAGTAATGCTTTAAAATGATGCCTAAACGATTGTCCTGGCACGAAAACTGTCAAAGTTATATGCAGCCATATCGGAACCACAAATCACAGCGTTTTTTAACATAGAAAAAAATTCTACCGATCCTTCAAATTGACCATTTTTTAGACGAACACATTATGCGACAAATGATATACCAAATTAAAGTGCAATCATAATGCTTTAAAATGATGCATAAATGAGGAGTGAGATCGAAAAATTCTTAACACACGTTTTTCATTACATTTTTCAGCCAAAGTATTATTTGTTTTTTTTTTTTTTTTTGATCAAGTTACCTTTGAAAAACATGTCAGTTATTATGTGTAATGTCAATTATATTAATTTTTTTGTTAATCTGATTAAAACGAGTGACCAGAAAAAAGTGCGTACTGAAATTATTAAATATTTTCAACTAAACCCAACTAGGTCTTACAAAAAGTTGGCCAAGCATACAAAGGTCTGCCGTCAAACTGTTTCCAATGTTATTTTGCTGATGCTCGAGGGAATGTTGAAGAAAAGTTTAGGTCCCAAAAGCAGACAAAATTTCCCAGAAAGTTCTTGGTATGGCAAGCAATATGCAGTTGCGGCTAAAGAAGCCAATCATTTGTTACAACGGGCTCTATAAATACCGAAATTTACAAAAAAAGATATATAAACGACTGCAATAACATGAGAACTATAAAAGATATTTGTAACCACATCGCAGCCTTAAATTACCGGATTTCTAAACCTGTACCAAAAAATATACCGATCTATCCTATTTTTGTAAAAACTCATTATGCCACAAATTATACACCAAAACAAAGTGCAACTGTAATGCTTTAAAATGATGCATAAACGATTGTCCTGGCATAAAAACTGTCAATGTTATTTGCAACCATATGGGAACCTCAAATCACTGCGTTTTTAAACGAAGAACATCAATTCTACCGATCCATCAAATTGACCATTTTTTAGACGAACACATTATGCACAAATGATATACCAAATTAAAGTGCAATCATAATGCTCTAAAATGATGCATAAATGACTGTGATAGCATGAAAACTGTCAAAGTTATTCACAACCATATCGGAACCTCAAATTACCGCTTTTTTAAACCTGGGAATATAATTCTATCGATTTATCCAATTGATCATTTTCTAAAAATACATTATGCAATAAATTATATACCAAAAACAAATGACAATTTTAATTCTTTAAAATGGTGCATAAACGACTGTCCTAGCACAAAAACTGCCAAATTTAATTGCAACCATATCGGAACCTCAGATTACTGCGTTTATTAAACATAGAACAATAATTCTACCGATCTATCAAATTGACCAATTTGTAAAAACACACATTATGCTACAAATGATATACCATATTAAAGTGCAATTATAATGCTTTAATAATGCTGGGAAAATAATTCTATCGATTTATCCAATTCGCCATTTTCTAAAAAAAAATTATGCAATATATTATATACCAAAACAAATGGCAATTTTAATGGTGCATAAACGACTGTCCTAGCATGAAAACTGCCAAAGTTAATTGCAGCCATATCGGAACCTCAGATTACTGCATTTGATACATGGAACAATAATTCCGCCGATCTATCAAATTAACCAATTTGTAAAAACACACATTATGCTACAAATGATATACTATATTAAAATGCAATCCTAATGCTTTAAAATGATGTATAAATGACTGTCATAGCATGAAAACTGTCAAAGTTATTCACAATCATATCGGAACCTCAAACTACCGCCTTTTTAAACCTGGGAAAAAACCACTACCGATCTATTTAATTGGCCATATGAGAACCTCAGATTACTGCATTTGATACATAGAACAATAATTCTACCGATCTATCAAATTGACCAGTTTGTAAAAACACACATTATGCTACAAATGATATACCATATTAAAGTGCAATCAATAATGCTTTAAAATGATGCACAAATGACTGTTATAGCATGAAAACTGTCAAAGTTATTTACAACCATATCGGAACCTCAAATTACAGCGTTTTTAAAGCTATGAAAATAATTCTACCGATCTACCCAATTGGCCATTTTCTAAAAACTTATTATGCAATTAATTATATACCAAAACAAATGGCAACTATAATGCAATAAAAAGATATATAACGACTGCTATAACATGAAAACTATAAATGATATTTGCAACCATACCGGAGCCTTAAATTACCGCATTTGTAAACCTGTACCAATAAATATGCCGATCAATCCAATTTTTGTTAAAATTCATTATGCCACAAATTATACACCAAAACAAAGTGCAACAGTAATGCTTTAAAATGATGCATATTCATAACCATATCGGAACCTCAAATTACCGCCTTTTTAAACCTGCGAAAAAATTCTACCGATCTATTCAATTGGCCATTTTCTAAAAATACATTATGCAATAAATTATATACCAAAGCAAATGGCAATTTTAATGCTTTAAAATGGTGCATAAACGAGTGCCCTAGCACGAAAACTGCCAAAGTTAATTGCAGCCATATCGGAACCTCAGATTACTGCGTTTATTAAACATAGAACAATAATTCTACCGATCTATCAAATTGACCAATTTGTTAAAAACACATTAAGCTACAAATGATATACCATATTAAATTGCAATCCAAATGTTAAAAAAATGATGCATAAATGACTGTCATAGCATGAAAACTGTCAATGTTATTCACAACCATATCGGAACCTCAAATTACCGCGTTTTTTAACCTGGAAAAATAATTCTACCGATCTATCCAATTGGCCATTTTCTAAAAATACATTATGCAATAAATTATATACCAAAACAAATGGTAAATTTAATGCTTTAAAATGGTGCATAAACGACTGTCCTAGCACGAAAACTGCCAAAGTTAATTGCAACCATGTCGGCACCTCAGATTACCGCGTTTATTAAACAGAGAACAATAATTCTGCCGATCTATCAAATTGACCAATTTGTTAAGTGAAAACACACATTATGCTACAAATGATAAACCATATTAAAGTGCAATCATAATGCTTTAAAATGATGCCTAGATGACTATCATAGCGTGAAAACTGTCAATGTTATTTGCCGCCATATTGGAAATAAATCTACAGATCTATCCAACTGGCCATTTTCTAAAAATATATTATGCAATAAGTTATATACCAAAACAAATGGCAACTATAATGCAATAAAAAAATATTTAAACGACTGCTATAACATGAAAACTATAAATGATATTTGCAACCATATCGGAGACTTAAATTACCGCATTTCTAAACCTGTACCAATAAATATACCGATATATCCAATTTTTGTAAAAATTCATTATGCCACAAATTATACACCATAACAAAGTGCAACTGTAAACGATTGTCCTGGCATAAAAACTGTCAATGTTATTTGCAACCATATGGGAACCTCAAATCACAGCGTTTTTAAACATAGAACAACAATTCTACCGATTCATCAAATTGACCATTTTTTACACAAACACATTATGCCACCAATGATATACCAAATGAAAGTGCAATCATAATGCTCTAAAATGATGCATAAATGACTGTCATAGCATGAAAACTGTCAAAGTTATTCACAACCATATCGGAACCTCAAATTACCGCCTTTTTAAACCTGGGAAAATAATTCTATCGATTTATCCAATTGGCCAATTTCTAAAAATTAATTATGCAATAAATTATATATTAAAACAAATGACAATTTTAGTGCTTTTAAATGGTGCATAAACGACTGTCCTAGCACGAAAACTGCCAAAGTTAATTGCAACCATATCTTAACCTCAGATTACAGCGTTTATTAAACATAGAACAATAATTCTACCGATCTATCAAATTGACCAATTTGTAAAAACACACATTATACTACAAATGATAAACCATATTAAAGTACAATCATAATGCTTTAAAATGATGCCTAAATGACCGTTTTAGCGTGAAAACTGTCAATGTTATTTGCAGCCATATCGGAACCTTAAAATAATTCTACCTGTGAAAATAGTACTACCGATCTATTCAATTAACCATTTTCTAAAAATATATTATGCAGCAAATTATATACCAAACCAAATGGCAACTATAATGCATTAAGAAGATATATAAACGACTGCTAAAACATGAAAACTATAAAAGATATTTGCAACCATATCGAAGCCTTAAATTACCGCATCTCCAAATCTGTACCAATAAATATACCAATCTCTCCAATTTTTGTAAAAATTCAGTATGCCACAAATTATACACCAAAACAAAGTGCAACAGTAATGCTTTAAAATGATGCATAAACGATTGACCTGGCATGAAGACTGTCAAAAATATTTGCAACTATATGGGAAAATCATATGACAGCGTTTTTAAAAATAGAACAACAATTCTACTGATCCATCAAATTGACCATTTTTTAGACGAACACATTATGCCACAAATGATATACCAAATTAGAGTGCAATTATAATGCTCTAAAATGATGCATAAATGACTGTCATAGTGTGAAAATTGTCGATTTATCCAATTGGCCATTTTCTAAAAATACATTATGCAATAAATTATATACCAAAACAAATGGCAATTTTAATTCTTTAAAATAGAGCATAAACGACTGTCCTAGCACGAAAACTGCCAAAGTTAATTGCAACCATATCTTAACCTCAGATTACAGCGTTTATTAAACATAGAACAATAATTCTACCAATCTATCAAATTAACCAGTTTGTAAAAACACACATTATGCTACAAATGATATACCATATCAAAGTGCAATCAATAACGCTTTAAAATGATGCACAAATGACTGACTGTTATAGCATGAAAACTGTCAAAGTTATTTACAACCATATCGGAACCTCAAATTACAGCGTTTTTAAAGCTGTGAAAATAATTCTACCGATCTATCCAATTGGCCATTTTCTAAAAATTTATTATGCAATTAATTGTATACCAAAACAAATGGCAACTATAATGCAATAAAAAGATATATAACGACTGCTATAACATGAAAACTATAAATGATATTTGCAACCATATCGGAGCCTTAAATTACCGCATTTGTAAACCTGTACCAATAAATATACCGATCAATCCAATTTTTGTATGAATTCATTATGCCACAAATTATACACCAAAACAAAGTGCAACAGTAATGCTTTAAAATGATGCATATTCATAACCATATCGGAACCTCAAATTACCGCCTTTTTAAACCTGCGAAAAAATTCTACCGATCTATTCAATTGGCCATTTTCTAAAAATACATTATGCAATTAATTATATACCAAAGCAAATGGCAATTTTAATGCTTTAAAATGGTGCATAAACGAGTGCCCTAGCACGAAAACTGCCAAAGTTAATTGCAGCCATATCGGAACCTCAGATTACTGCGTTTATTAAACATAGAACAATAATTCTACCGATCTATCAAATTGACCAATTTGTAAAAAACACATTAAGCTACAAATGATATACCATATTAAAGTGCAATAATAATGCTTTAAAATGATGCCTAAATGACTGTCATAGCGTGAGAACTGTCAATGTTATTTGCAGCCATATCGGAAACTCAAACTACCGCGTTTTTAAAGCTGTGCAAATAATTCTACCGATCTATTCAATTGGACATTTTCTAAAAATATATTATGCAATAAATTATATACCAAAACAAATGGCAACTAAAATGCAATAAAAAGATATATAAACGACTGCAATAACATGAAAACTATAAAAGATATTTGCAACCATATCGGAGCCTTAAATTACCGCATTTCTAAATCTGTACCAATAAATATACCGATCTATCCTGTTTTTGTAAAAACTCATTATGCCACACATTATACACCAAAACAAAGTGCAACTGTAATGCTTTAAAATGATGCATAAACGATTGTCCTGGTATAGAAACTGTCAATGTTATTTGCAACCATAGGAGAACCTAAAATCACAGCGTTTTTAAACAAAGAACAACAATTCTACCGATCAATCAAATTGACCATTTTTTAAGACGAACACATTATGCCACAAATGATATACCAAATTAAAGTGCAATCATAATGCTCTAAAATGATGCATAAATGACTGCCATAGCATGAAAAGTTTTAAAGTTATTTACAACCACATCGGAACCTCAAATTACCGCCTTTTTAAACCTGGGAAAATAATACTACCAATCTATCCAATTGGCCATTTCCTAAAAATACATTATGCAATAAATTATATACCAAAACAAATGGAAATTTTAATGCTTTAAAACGGTGCATAAACGACTGTCGTGGCACGAGAACTGTCAAAGTTAATTGCAGCCATATCGGAACCTCAGATTACTGCGATTGATATATAGAACAATAATTCTACAGATCTATTAAATTGACCAATTTGTAAAAACACACATTATGCTACAAATGATACACCATATTAAAGTGCAATCCTAATGCTTTAAAATGATGGATAAATGACTGTCATATCATGAAAACTGTAAATGTTATTTGCAACCATATCGGAACCTCGAATTACCGCGTTTTTAAACATAGCACAATAATTCTACCGATCTATCAAATTGACAATTTTTTAGACGAAAAGATTATGCCACAAATGATATACCAAATTAAAGTGCAATCATAATGCTTTAAAATGATGCATAAATGACTGTCATAGCATGAAAACTTTCAAAGTTATTCACAACCATATCGGAACCTCAAATTACCGCTTTTTTAAACCTGGGAAAATAATTCTATCGATTTATTAAATATATTATGCAATAAATTATATACCAAAACAAATGGCAACTATAATGCAACAAAAAGATATATAAACGACTGCTATAACCTGAAAACTATAAATGGTGTTTGCAACCATATCGGAGCCTTAAATTACCGCATTTCTAAACCTGTACCAATAAATATACCAAACTATCCTATTTTTGTAAAAACTCATTATGTCACACATTATACACCAAAACAAAGTGCAACTGAAATGCTTTAAAATGATGCATGAACGATTGTCCTGGCATAAAAACTCTCAATGTTATTTGCAACCATATGAGAATTTTAAATCACAGCGTTTTTAAACAAAGAACAACAATTCTACCGATCCATCAAATTGACCATTTTTTAGACGAACACATTATGCTACAAATGATATACCAAATTAAAGTGCAATCATAATGCTCTAAAATGATGCATAAATGACTGTCATAGCATGAAAACTTTTAAACCTATTCACAACCACATCGGAACCTCAAATTACCGCCTTTTTAAACCTGGGAAAATAATACTACCAATCTATCCAATTGGCCATTTCCTAAAAATACATTATGCAATAAATTATATACCAGAACAAATGGCAATTTTAATGCTTTAAAATGATGCATAAACGACTGACCTAGCACGAAAACTGCCAAAGTTAATTGCAGCCATATCGGAACCTCAGATTACAGCGTTTATTAAACATAGAACAATAATTCTACCGATTTATCAAATTGACCAATTTGTAAAAACACAAATTATGCTACAAATGATATACCATATTAAAGTGCAATAATAATGCTTTAAAATGATGCCTAAATGACTGTCATAGCGTGAGAACTGTCAATGTTATTTGCAGCCATATCGGATCCTCAAACTACCGCGTTTTTAAAGCTGTGCAAATAACTCTACTGATCTATCCAATTGGACATTTTCTAAAAATATATTATGCAATAAATTATATACCAAAACAAATGGCAACTAAAATGCAATAAAAAGATATATAAACGACTGCAATAACATGAAAACTATAAAAGATATTTGCAACCATATCGGAGCCTTAAATTACCGCATTTCTAAACCTGTACCAATAAATATACCGATCTATGCTATTTTTGTAAAAACTCATTATGCCACAAATTATACACCAAAACAAAGTGCAACTGTAATGCTTTAAAATGATGCATAAACGATTGTCCTGGCATAAAAACTCTCAACGTTATTTGCAACCATATGAGAACCTCAAATCACAGCGTTTTTAAACAAAGAACAACAATTCTATCGATCCATCAAATTGACCATTTTTAGACGAACACTTTATGCCACAAATGATATACCAAATTAAAAAGCAATCATAATGCTCTAAAATGATGCATAAATGACTGTCATAGCATGAAAACTTTTAAAGTTATTTACAACCACATCGGAACCTCAAATTACCGCCTTTTTAAACCTGGGAAAATAATACTACCAATCTATCCAATTGGCCATATCCTAAAAATACATTATGCAATAAATTATATACCAAAACAAATGGCAAATTTAATGTTTTAAAATGGTGCATAAACGACTGTCCTAGCCATATCGGAACCTCAGATTACCGCGTTTATTAAACATAGAACAATAATTCTACCGATCTATCAAACTGACAAATTTGTAAAAATACACATTATGCTACAAATGATATACCATATTAAAGTGCAATCATAATGCTTTAAAATGATTTATAAATGACTGTCATAGCGTGAAAATTGTCAAAGTTATTCACAACCATATCGGAACCTCAAATTACCGCGTTTTTAAAGCTATGAAAATAATTCTACCGATCTATCCAATTGGCCATTTTCTAAAAATATATTATGCAATAAATTATATACCAAAACAAATGGCAACTATAATGCAACAAAAAGATATATAAACGACTGCTATAACATGAAAACTATAAATGGTATTTGCAACCATATCGGAGCCTTAAATTACCGCATTTCTAAACCTGTTCCAATAAATATACCAAACTATCCTATTTCTGTAAAAACTCATTATGTCACAAATTATACACCAAAACAAAGTGCAACTGTAATGCTTTTAAATGATGCATTAACGATTGTCCTGGCATGAAAACTGTCAATCTTATTTGCAACTATATGGGAACCTCAAATCACAGCGGTTTTAAACATAGTTTTTAACATAGACAATTCTACCGATCCTTCAAATTAACCATTTTTTAGACAAACACATTATTAGTGAAATTAATAAAGTGAAATCATAATGCTTTAAAATGATGCATAAATGACTGTCATAGCATGAAAGCTGTCAAAGTTATTCACAGCCATATTGGAACTTCAAATTACCGCCTTTTTAGACCAAAGGCATAATGTATTTTCTAAAAATACATTATGCAATAAATTATACACCAAAACAAAGTGCAACTATAATGCTTTAAAATGGTGCATAAATGAGTGCCCTAGCACGAAAACTGCCAAAGTTAATTGCAGCCATATCGGAACCTCAGATTACTGCATTTGATACATAGAACAATAATTCTACCGATCTATCAAATTGACCAATTTGTAAAAACATACATTAAGCTACAAATGATATCCCATATTAAATTGCAATCCAAATGTTAAAAAATGATTCATAAATGACTGTCATAGCATGAAAACTGTCAATGTTATTCACAACCATATCGGAACCTCAAATTACAGCGTTTTTTAACCTGGGAAAATAATTCTACCGATCTATCCAATTGGCCATTTTCTAAAAATACATTATGAAATAAATTATATACCAAAACAAATGGTAATTTTAATGCTTTAAAATGGTGCATAAACGATTGTCCTAGCACGAAAACCAAAGTTAATTGCAACCATGTCGGAACCTCAGGTTACCGCGTTTATTAAACAGAGAACAATAATTCTGCCGATCTATCAAATTAACCAATTTGTAAAGTGAAAACACACATTATGCTACAAATGATAAACCATATTAAAGTGCAATCATAATGCTTTAAAATGATGCCTAAATGACTATCATAGCGTGAAAACTGTCAATGTTATTTGCCGCCATATCGGAACCTCAAATTACCGCGTTTTTAAAGCTGTGAAAATAATTCTACCGATCTATCCAACTGGCCATTTTCTAAAAATATATTATGCAATAAATTATATACCAAAACAGATGGCAACTATAATGCAATAAAAGGATATATAAACGACTGCTATAACATGAAAACTATAAATGATATTTGCAACCATATCGGAGCCTTAAATTACCGCATTTCTAAACCTGTACCAATAAATATACCGATATAACCAATTTTTGTAAAAGTTCATTGTGCCACAAATTATACACCATAACAAAGTGCAACTGTAATGCATTAAAATGATGCATAAACGATTGTCCTGACATAAAAACTGACAATGTTATTTGAAACCATATGGGAACCTCAAATCACAGCGTTTTTAAATATAGAACAACAATTCTACCGATTCATCAAATTGACCATTTTTTACACAAACACATGATATACCAAATGAAAGTGCAATCATAATGCTTTAAAATGATGCATAAATGACTGTCATAGCATGAAAACTGTCAAAGTTATTCACAACCACTTCGGAACCTCAAATTACCGCCTTTTTAAACCTGGGAAAGTAATACTACCGATCTATCCAATTGGCCATGGCAATTTTAATGCTTTAAAATGGTGCATAAACGACTGTTCTAGCACGAA
>NC_060952.1:56663086-56670586 GCF_022045245.1 Lucilia cuprina | reverse complement strand
CAAAACAAAGTGCAACTGTAATGCTTTAAAATGATGTCCTGGCATGAAAACTGTCAATGTTATTCGCAACTATATGGGAACCTTAAATCACAGCGTTTCTAAACATAGTTTTAAACATAGACAATTCTACCGATCCTTCAAATTGACAATTTTTTTAGACAAACATATTATGCCACAAATGATATACCAAATTAAAGTGCAATCATAATGCTCTTGGTATATCATTTGTCATAATATGTTTGTCTAAAAAAATGGTTGCAAATACCATTTATAGTTTTCATATTATAGCAGTCGTTTATATATCTTTTTGTTGCATTATAGTTGCCATTTGTTTTGGTATATAATTTATTGCTTAATATATTTTTAGAAAATGGCCAATTGGATAGATCGGTAGAATTTATTTTATATATATATATATATATTATATATATATTATATATTTATATATATTATATAATATATATATATCTATATATATATATATAAATATATATATAAGATATATATATACTAGATATATATATATATATATATATATATATATATATATATTATATATATATAATGCAACAAAAAGATATATAAACGACTGCTGCATCATTTTAAAGCATTATGATTGCACTTTAATATGGTATATAATTTGTAGCATAATATGTGTTTTTACAAATTGGTCTATTCGATAGATCGGTAGAATTATTGTTCTATGTTTAATAAACGCGGTAATCTGAGGTTCCTATATGGTTGCAATTAAGTTTGGCAGTTTTCGTGCTACGACAGTCGTTTATGCACCATTTTAAACATTAAAATTGCCATTTGTTTTGCTGTATAATTTATTGCATAATGTATTTTTAGAAAATGCCAAATTGGATAAATCGATAAAATTATTTTCCCAGGTTTAAAAAGGCGGTAATTTGAGGTTCCGATATGGTTGTGAATAACTTTGACAGTTTTCATGCTATGACAGTCATTAAAGCATCATTTTAAAGCATTAGGATTTCACTTTAATATGGTATATCATTTGTGGCATAATGTGTGTTTTTACAAATTGGTCAATTTGATAGATCGGTAGAATTATTGTTTTATGTATCAAATGAAGTAATCTGAGGTTCCGATATGGCTGCAATTAACTTTGGCAGTTTTCATGCTAGGACAGTCGTTTATGCACCATTTTTAAGCATTAAAATTGCCATTTGTTTTGGTATATAATTTATTGCATAATGTATTTTTAGAAAATGGCCAATTGGATAGATCGGTAGCATTCCCAGGTTTAAAAAGGCGGTAATTTGAGGTTCCGATATGGTTGTCTGTGAATAACTTTCACAGTTTTCATGCTATGACAGTCATTTATGCATCATTTTAAAGCATTATGACTGCACTTTAATTTGGTATATCATTTGTGGCGTAATGTGTTTGTCTAAAAAATGGTCAATTTGAAAGATCAGAAGAATTGTCTATGTTAAAAACTATGTTTAAAAACGCTGTGATTTGAGGTTCCGATATGGTTGCAAATAACTTTGACAGTTTTCATGTCAGGACAATAGTTTATGCATCATTTTAAAGCATTACAGTTGCACTTTGTTGTGGTGTATAATTTGTGGCATAATGAATTTTTACAAAAATAGGATGGATCGGTATATTATTGGTACAGGTTTAGAAATGCGGCAATTAAGGCTCCCATATGGTTGCAAATATCATTTACAGTTTTCATGTTATAGCAGTCGTTTATATATCTTTTTATTGCATTTATAGTTGCCATTTGTTTTGGTATATAATATATTTGCATAATATATTTTTAGAAATGACCAATTGGATAGATTGGTAGAATTATTTTTCACAGCTTTAAAAATGCGGTAATTTGAGGTTTCGATATGGCTGCAAATAACATTGACAGTTTTCACGCTATGACAGTCATTTAGGCATCATTTTAAAGCATTATTATTACACTTTAATATGGTATATCATTTGTAGCATAATGTGTTTTTTACAAAATTGGTCATTTGATAGAACGGTAGAATTATTGTTCCATGTTTAATAAACGCCGTAATTTGAGGTTCGATATGGTTGCAATTAACTTTGGCAGTTTTAGTGCTAGGACAGCCGTTTATGAACCATTTTAAAGCATTATAAATTGCCATTTGTTTTGGTATATAATATATTGCATAATGTATTTTCAGAAAATGGTCAATTGGATAAATCGATAAAATTATTTTCCCAGGTTAAAAAAAGGCGGTAATTTGAGGTTCCGATATGGTTGTCTGTGAATAACTTTGACAGTTTTCATGCTATGACAGTCATTTATGCATTATTTTAAAGCATTATGACTGCACTTTAATTTGGTATATCATTTGTGGCGTAATGTGTTTGTCTAAAAATGGTCAATTTAAAGGATCAGAAGGAATTGTCTATGTTAAAAACTATGTTTAAAAAACGCTGTGATTTGAGGTTCCGATATGGTTGCAAATAACTTTGACAGTTTTTCATGCCAGGACAATAGTTTATGCATCATTTTAAAGCATTATAGTTGCACTTTGTTTTGGTGTATAATTTGTGGCATAATGAATTTTTTACAAAAATTGGATGGATCGGTATATTTATTGGCACAGGTTAGAAAATGCGGTAATTTAGGCTCCGAATATGGTTCAAATCTCATTTACAGTTTTCATGTTATAGCAGTCGTTTTAAATATCTTTTTATTGCATTAAATGCTAGGACAGTCGTTTATGAACCATTTTAAAGCATCAAAATTGCCAATGTTTTGGTATAATAATATATTGCATAATGTATTTTTTAGCAAATTGTCAATTGGATAAATCGATAAATTATTTTCCCAGGTTTAAAAAAGGCGTTAATTTGAGGTTCCGATGTGGTTGTGAATAACTTTGACCAGTTTTTCATGCTATGACAGTCATATATTTTAAAGCATTATGATTGCACTTTAATTTGGTATATCATTTGTGGCATAATCTTTTCGCCTAAAAATGGTCAATTTGATGGATCGGTAGAAATATTATTGTATGTTTAAAAACGCGGTAATTTGCGGTTACGATATGGTTGCAAATAACATTGACAGTTTTTATGATATGACAGTAGTTTGTCCATCATTTTAAAGCATTATGATTGCACTTTAATATGGTGTATCATTTGTAGCATAATGTGTGTTTTTACAAATTGGTCAATTTCATAGATCGGTAGAATTATTGTTCTATATATCAAACGCAGTAATCCGAGGTTCCGATATGGCCGCAATTAACTTTGGCAGTTGGTTGTCTGTGAATAACTTTCACAGTTTTCATGCTATGACAGTCATTTATGCATCATTTTAAAGCATTATGACTGCACTTTAATTTGGTATATCATTTGTGGCGTAATGTGTTTGTCTAAAAAATGGTCAATTTGAAAGATCAGAAGAATTGTCTATGTTAAAAACTATGTTTAAAAACGCTGTGATTTGAGGTTCCGATATGGTTGCAAATAACTTTGACAGTTTTCATGTCAGGACAATAGTTTATGCATCATTTTAAAGCATTACAGTTGCACTTTGTTGTGGTGTATAATTTGTGGCATAATGAATTTTTACAAAAATAGGATGGATCGGTATATTATTGGTACAGGTTTAGAAATGCGGCAATTTAAGGCTCCCATATGGTTGCAAATATCATTTACAGTTTTCATGTTATAGCAGTCGTTTATATATCTTTTTATTGCATTATAGTTGCCATTTGTTTTGGTATATAATATATTGCATAATATATTTTTAGAAAATGACCAATTGGATAGATTGGTAGAATTATTTTCACAGCTTTAAAAATGCGGTAATTTGAGGTTTCGATATGGCTGCAAATAACATTGACAGTTTTCACGCTATGACAGTCATTTAGGCATCATTTTAAAGCATTATTATTACACTTTAATATGGTATATCATTTGTAGCATAATGTGTTTTTTACAAATTGGTCAATTTGATAGAACGGTAGAATTATTGTTCCATGTTTAATAAACGCCGTAATTTGAGGTTCCGATATGGTTGCAATTAACTTTGGCAGTTTTAGTGCTAGGACAGCCGTTTATGAACCATTTTAAAGCATTAAAATTGCCATTTGTTTTGGTATATAATATATTGCATAATGTATTTTCAGAAAATGGTCAATTGGATAAATCGATAAAATTATTTTCCCAGGTTAAAAAAGGCGGTAATTTGAGGTTCCGATATGGTTGTCTGTGAATAACTTTGACAGTTTTCATGCTATGACAGTCATTTATGCATTATTTTAAAGCATTATGACTGCACTTTAATTTGGTATATCATTTGTGGCGTAATGTGTTTGTCTAAAAAATGGTCAATTTAAAGGATCAGAAGAATTGTCTATGTTAAAAACTATGTTTAAAAACGCTGTGATTTGAGGTTCCGATATGGTTGCAAATAACTTTGACAGTTTTCATGCCAGGACAATAGTTTATGCATCATTTTAAAGCATTATAGTTGCACTTTGTTTTGGTGTATAATTTGTGGCATAATGAATTTTTACAAAAATTGGATGGATCGGTATATTTATTGGCACAGGTTTAGAAATGCGGTAATTTAAGGCTCCGATATGGTTTCAAATCTCATTTACAGTTTTCATGTTATAGCAGTCGTTTAAATATCTTTTTATTGCATTAAATGCTAGGACAGTCGTTTATGAACCATTTTAAAGCATCAAAATTGCCATTTGTTTTGGTATATAATATATTGCATAATGTATTTTTAGCAAATTGTCAATTGGATAAATCGATAAAATTATTTTCCCAGGTTTAAAAAGGCGTTAATTTGAGGTTCCGATGTGGTTGTGAATAACTTTGACAGTTTTCATGCTATGACAGTCATATATTTTAAAGCATTATGATTGCACTTTAATTTGGTATATCATTTGTGGCATAATCTTTTCGCCTAAAAATGGTCAATTTGATGGATCGGTAGAAATATTATTGTATGTTTAAAAACGCGGTAATTTGCGGTTACGATATGGTTGCAAATAACATTGACAGTTTTTATGATATGACAGTAGTTTGTCCATCATTTTAAAGCATTATGATTGCACTTTAATATGGTGTATCATTTGTAGCATAATGTGTGTTTTTACAAATTGGTCAATTTCATAGATCGGTAGAATTATTGTTCTATATATCAAACGCAGTAATCCGAGGTTCCGATATGGCCGCAATTAACTTTGGCAGTTTTCGTGCTACGACAGTCGTTTATGCACCATTTTAAAGCATTAAAATTGCCATTTGTTTTGGTATATAATTTATTGCATAATGTATTTTTAGAAAATGGCCATTTGGATAAATCGATAGAATTATTTTCCCAAGTTTAAAAAGGCGGTAATTTGAGGTTCCGATATGGTTGTGAATAACTTTGAAAATTTTCATGCTATGACAGTAATTTATGCATCATTTTAAAGCATTATGATTGCACTTTAATATAGTATATCATTTGTGGCATAATCTTTTCGTTTAAAAAATTGTCAATTTGATGGATCAGTAGAATTATTGTTCTATGTTTAAAAACGCGGTAATTTGAGGTTCCGATATGGTTGCAAATAACATTGACAGTTTTCATGCTGTGACAGTCATTTATCCATCATTTTAAAGCAGAGTTTAAACATTAGTAAATGCTTTTATATTTTTATTTTTGACTGCAATAAATATGCATTTACCTCATATTTAAAAATATGCATATTTATAAAAGGTTCTGTTCAAAATATTTATAGTATTTTTGCTAAAAATATTTACCCATACAAGCTATTGCATATTACAGCTTACAGACAAATATAAAATGTTTTCATATACAATATATTACGCATGAACTCGCTAACATATTTATAATACCCACATAATTATATTTCATATGGCTTGCCTATTATATTAAAATATTTTCCTACACAAATTATTCGCAGTCAACAATATTGAAGCCATCCAAGCAGTAATATACGAACATGAAATGTACGCAAGCAGAGCATATATGTGCCGACGAAAACACGAAACAAAACGATAGTCGCGACTATGAGGTTACAATATTTTTACTATCAAACTTAAATATTATTTACTATAGGAAATGACTTATGGTCTAAAATTTAACATTTCATGTTGGACTTGAAAAATTATAAAATGTGAAAAATGCATACAAGATATAACCAAATTTGATTTAGAAAATAATTGAAAACGATCTATATATGTTTTATGTATATTATGGGAAAAATGTATGCATGAAATAACCAAATTTTAATTAGAAAATTTTTGAATTTAATTATTATACATTCAATAAATAAATTCATGTTTAATTTGTATGTGGAGTATTAAAATGTATGTATTTGTATTGTGAATGAGGTTGCAAAAACTACAAACAATTTCATTTAGATATTAAACGTATTGATTCTTATTGATTGTATCAGGAGAACAAAAAAGTTGTAAATAAGTTACATTAACAACTGTATGCTTATGTATGCACACACACATACATACATACATACATACATACATACATACATACATATACTGGCGTCCCACTACACGAACGGTAAGAGATACCGATCGGGTTTATCCAGCATATGCTGCTTTGTACACAGACCTGTTCGAAGAGAGATTTATCAAACCCATTAGGTATAGGATATATCAGTCCTCAAACCAACATTCTCTCCCAGCGATTTTGGGTATTATACCACAGACACTACGTGGATCCCGAAGGAACCTCAACCAACTGCGGGCAACTGGTCACCCGTAGTGCCATATTATATGGTGCTCTGGTTAGACCTCATGCCAAATCATTCCGAGGAGAAGCCTAGGATACATTTGACATCACCAGTTTATAGTCCCGGCACCACTTTACCCGAGATTGCAATACACCATGATAGAGATTTCATCATGGAAACATGCCGCCGGGAGGAAATACATATGTATATTTATATCTGGTGTATATATGTATGTATGTATGCATATTTTATTTTTACATACTCCCAATGATCTTGAACAATAATGAATGAACAGGCGCGAAGAAAAATATACATAGCTATTAATAAATTTAAATATTGAATTTTTAAAATAACATGAGAAAGACTAAATAATAATGATATTTCTTTCTTCTTCTCTCCACCACCAATTCAGGCATAGCAAAAAATGACCTTGCGTAAACCACCGTGTAAGAAAGAGAAGTACTGTTATAGGTCATTTTTATGACGAGTGTGTTTTTTGTTATTGCTTCACACGTACATATTCACATATGCATATTCATAACTATTTATTACTTCGTTTTTCTTATTATTGTATTTTTTGTATGTAAGTAAAATGCAATCATTACAATTACATCTTCTTCCCACGACCAATTCAAAGGTAAAGCAACAAATGACCTGGGGTAAACCACCGTTATGGAATGTGCGTAAAAAGTAGGAAAGAAAAGTTCCAGGTCATTTTTATGACGAATATGTTTTTTGTTATTGTTTCACACATACATATGTATGTATATAC
>NC_060952.1:56655586-56658086 GCF_022045245.1 Lucilia cuprina | reverse complement strand
GAAAGGTCCTATTATGCTTAAATTTTCAGAAATTTATAACTATTTTTTACCTCAATTTTTTCGACAGATCATTTCGTTCTGTTTCGTTTATGATCATTTAGGTAAAAATATACAGGTAATGATAATTTCGATTCATTCACTAATAAGAAATATCAATGACTGAATTACAGGTTATAGTAATATAGTCCAAAATGTTAATAGGTAGACAGTTCGTAATTTTTTACTTTGGAATACCTGTATCGGAAATGACAAGAATTGGTATATAAGCATCATTAACAGCATCAAGAATTGTGTCAGACTTTTCAGAAGACCATCTAAGGAAAATTCATAACTGTGATGTTGTCTTAATGTGTAAGTGGGGATGTGACGGTTTATCAGCACTTCCAGAATACAGACAAGCTTGTGGAAGTCGGATATTAGCAGACTACAAAAGTGTATTTATGTCATCATTAGTGCCATTACGAAATCGTTCATATTCCCTTAATCCATCATCGCACAGTGGTATAGGAAAAAAAAGAGGGAAATAATTCGGTAACTTCTAAACGGTTAATCCGATTTTAATGAAATTTGGTATGCACAAAGAGGAGGTGTTGTCGAGTTTAGGTTTTGAATTTGGACCTTATAGGCCAACCAGGGGCCCGGCGGGGGGTCCTCAAATTAGGACACCTCGGCTATGTTAAATTTTTAAAACGATCCTATTTCTTCATTTGAGTTCCGATTTAAAAAAAAATTTCGTATATAGAATCTCCTCATCGAAAAAATGTCGTCATAGCAGTAAATTATCTCTTATAGTTTAGGAGATATTCGCATTTGAAAATTAAAATTTTAAAATTTTTACCGTTCTTACTTTAGTTTTTTGATAATAGCGGGTCCAAATATTCCCGATTTTCGCCATTTCTTTTTTTATTCGCTTAACAACACAGTTTATATATCAAGCAGTGAAAGAATTATGGAAAAAATCATGACTGAGTCCAAAGTTATAGGCATTTTAATTTAAAAAATTAATAAAAGGCGATTTTTTGCCATTTTTTTGGGAAAAAAGTATCTTTTTCTTTTTAAGTTATCTAAAAAGTTTCTAAGAAGATGTATATAGAATTTATACTTTTTTGAAAAGCTGACTTTACATAAAATACGAAGTTATAGACATTTTAATTTAAAAAAATAAAAAGGCGATTTTTTGTGAAAAAAAAGTATATTTTTCTTTTTAAGTTATCTAAAAAGTTTCGAAAAAAATTCTCAAATCGCATAGTCGATATCAAATTATAGTGACCTGTTTTATATGACCCAATATGTTCTTAATCGTTTTGTAACGGGGTTCGATAACCCCGCCCCTGGTATGGATATAATAGGCAAAAAAACAAAAAATCCCATTTTTGGGATTTTTAAAACTTTTTGGGAATTCCGGAATTTCTAATAAGAAAATTCGAAATTTTTATTTAATTTTGGATTTTGAGTAAAAAATCTACCTAACTGTAAAATTTCATCAAAAAATATTCATAAATAAAATTTGAATTGAATTCTTCTTTTCTAACTGGCTCTCATTTCCATTAATTCCTTACTGTTATTTGCACTTTTGTTTGCATTTTCCGGTATGCTTCTCTACTTTAAATCATATGCTAAATGTAGAAAATGTTCCAGAAATCGTATGCGAGCATGTAGGGGGTTATTCCAAATTGTAATGTTTCCTCATTTATTGACCTTTGCTTGGAAATATTCGATAATTCTGATTTTGTATCACCACATATGCAGCAGTACCAAGTATATGATGTTCCTGTAATGGCATTTCCAACTTTCCCATCAATCATTGTAAGTTTTAAATCATAGGACATGTTAAACGAATAATTTTCTATTTCCATTGTTATAGGTTCCATGTTTTTAATTTCTGCTTCAATACGATTTATCAAATCTTGCGTTGTTGTTTTGGATTCCTTTATATACTCAAAGCTTATTGGCCTACAAAAAGCTTTGGATCCTTGAGTCGAATTCTTCCAAATATCATCGGTTGATGGAGAATCGCTGTCAGCACACTTTCGAATTCTTAATGGAACTAGCGATGCCATAAATACACTTTTATACTCGGAAGATGATTCACTTGTGTTGATTTGTTTATATTCCGAGAGTGCTGATAATCCATCACATCCCCACTTACAAATGAGTTGAAGATCACAAGAATTTATTTTTTTTAGTTGGTCTGAAGAAAAGTCAGAAGCAATCCTTAATGCAGTATTTTCGAGTAGAGCGCCGAGTCCAATAACAGCCTTCCGATCAGTTATTTCAATAGGGGATGGTATAATGCTTTTCTTCTTCTTTTCATTTATTTTGTCATATGATGGTAAAACATCCACTCCTTTTTCAGATAGCGCCTTTCTTAACGTTATGTAGTTATCACGAATTAATCCCAGCTGCAACATAAGCGCAATAGCTTCTTCCTCAGTGAACGTTGTATCAGATGATGGTGTGGGTATACTCTTTACAATTCTTTTCGGTCGTCTTGGTGATG
>NC_060952.1:56652350-56655486 GCF_022045245.1 Lucilia cuprina | reverse complement strand
TGCATATACTTGCAATTTAAATTATATGAACCAACAACAATAATTAGGCATTCAGTAATACCAAAGCGACAGTCTAAAATACTTCCATTATAACATACCTTCAAAAGAAACAAATAACACTAATTAGTAGGGTATTCAATTATTCGGGATTTGTCTTATTCGGTTTATTCCACAAATAATTATTTGAGGTTTTACGTTAGCCGGTTAATAATCGGATAATTAAAAATTATTCGGTTATTCGAATAAAAGAATACTGGATGTTACTACAGCTTTTTACCATAATTTTCCTCATATTACACCCTGTAACAATTTAGAAAACAATTACACTACTGTAACAACAATTACACTACTGAAAAATAATTTTCTCTTATTTTCTTTTATGCTTTATTCTTCTTGTTATAGTTAAGAGAATTTTAATGAGAATAAACCAAGTAAATAAATGAAAAAACCACCAAATGTACTAATCTACACACAATATTTTAAAAACAAAATAATGTGAAATCGAAATAAATCTTTGTTGTAATAAACGATTTGCAAAATAAAGGGAATAAATTGAAAATTTATGTTAATGTTAACTCTTAAATTTGTTATATATAAAATTGTATATATATAAAATTGTTTACATTGAAAGTAATAAATCAGAATCAAAAACAGGAATAGGATATATATAGAATAGAATGTAAAAATATATTAAAAATCATAAATAAGAAATTTAAAAGAAAAAATTTATATAATGTATGCAAATGTAATACTAAAAAATTTAATATTTTATTTAATTAAAATTGTATTCTGAAACATATATTTTTTTCTTTGAGATAGAATTTTATTAATTTCCGGTGTTACCGGAATCAATATATTTAAATATGATTCGCCGTTGGTAACCATGGATTATGGAAGCGGCTGGGTAATAAATGGATACTTTAAACTAGATCACACAATTAATCTAAAGCAATACGAAAAATTTGTGGAAAATTTGGAAGAAACCATGAAACGAAATATGAACCCAACTCCAATGAGAACCATTATGGAATTTCACCTCAATATCACGAAATTGAGGCTATGTGAATTGGAGATTTTTATTTAAATGAAGTTAAAAATTTTTATTTTGCCGATTCTTTGACGGTTTCAAAAGGACCATAAACAATTTTCCAATTGGAACAATTGGGAATTTGTTGTTTTGTTTGGATAACTCAAACAAAATTGTAGATTTGTTACAAAAGATGTAACAAATGAAATAGATTTATTTCGATTTGTACTAATTTCAAGGAACCTGAAATATACTTACTTCTCTTTCAATTGCTGTGGAGACCAAGAAAATAAATATAAAAAAGGTCTTTGTTCGTGTTGTATTTCAGTTTTTATTTGTTTAGTTAATTGTATAATTCTTGTATTTTTATTTTTTTGTAAATATATATGTATATATTTATATGTGTGTGTGGGAACCACTATTCTTTTTTATACCCTTCACTTGTTTTTTATTTTTTTTAATTTCGTTTCAATGTTTTCTTTGTTAGTGTAGAAGTTTGTTTAATTTTTTTTAATAAACGTTTGTTGTTTTGTTTAAATTGTTTTATTTAAATGTTTGTTTTTTTTTGTTATATAAGTTTTTATGGCCGCTGGCTCTCGGATAAAGTCGAAGACTAACTTCTTCCGCGAAAGTATGGCTTGGGCCGTACTTACACCGCCGCTGCGGCTTAGTCGAGGTCGATCAAGTCGCTGCCAGATCGATCCTCGACAGAGGTTATACATATACTTAACTACAGCGCCGTTTCATCCAGCTTCTAATGGTCAAGCGGAACGGTTTGTTCGATCTTTCAAAACATCATTAAAGAAAAATATTGAATCTGGAAAAAAACATAGATGAGTCCATACTAAGTTTCTTGTCAACATATCGATCAACACCGATGGAAAACGATAAATCACCAGCAGAATTATTTCACGGTCGACAACCAAGAATAATGTTGAGCTTACTAAATCCATGTGAAAGAATTTCAAATGATAATGTGGTTGCAAGATTATATGGAAAACCTAAACGTTGGGTCGATGCACGAATTCTAAAAGTATTAGGAAATATGTTATATTTACTTAGGACAACTGATGATAAAACTATTAAACGTCATCAAAACCAAATACGTAAATCCGTTCCTGCTATTCAAGAAAAATTAGCAGACAGTGATTTTAACAGAGCTCTTGAATTAGCTAATTTACTTCCTCCCCATAATAATGCTGAACCATCTGTCGTTTCAGATCAACCTGCTGGTAATAATAATTATAATAGAAAAGGCATCCTCAAATTACATTTTCAGATCAAACAAATTCAGCTGCTTCATCGGAGCCTCGTTCTTTACCAATTTTTCGAAGATCTATGAGAATAAGAAAATTAGCAGCCAATAATTCATCAGCAGTAAATACAAAATTAACATTCTCAGATCAAACAAATCGGAACCTCGTTCTTTACCAATTTTTCGAAGATCTATGAGAATAAGAAAATTAGCAGTAACTACAAAATTAACGCGGAGGAATTAATATATATTTACTTTGTGTTAATTTACTTTTATATTTTTAAATTTTGTAAATCATATTTTCATTGAAATTGTAATTTGCTTCTAAATTTTAAAATATTTTGTTGAGTTGTGAATAAAACTTGAATAGAAAACATACACAATAGTACTCAATTTTTCATAGTCAGCTCTTATGCTCCTGTAAAAGGACTTTAAAGTTTAAAAGACATCCGATTTCAAAAGATGGAATTCCAAATTTATATTAAAAAGTTGGTATTAATATTAATTTCAAATGAAGATGAGTTCCTCTGCTTCGAAATAATATAATTTATTTCAAATCATCAAGAAAGAATTGGAAATCTTAAAGAAAGAAAGAAGTAGTTAAAAGTTTTTGAGTCGAAATTAAACCTTTTTAAATTAAAATTCTTTTTCGTTTTTTCTCTAAGTGAGACAGATAAATAATATAGATAGAATGTACAGATTCTCAGCTTCCATTTGATACCAATATAAAATACATTTAAATATTTTAAATATTCGTTTGTAGTCCTTTAAACTTTGAAATCCTTTTATAAGGACATACAAATCGGAGTACGCAATTCTATAAGTGGAATCTATCTTCATATGCTTATTAACTT
>NC_060952.1:56649135-56652250 GCF_022045245.1 Lucilia cuprina | reverse complement strand
TCTGATGCCGACTAAAAAGGACAACACGGCCCTTCCTCAACCACAAAAAGGATGGTCTTAGAATGCCAATCAGGTACCACCTCCGTTCCCTTAAGAACACGGTTAAAATATTCTAAATTTTTTTTTATGAAAATTATAAAGTGACAAAATAACGTGAAATACATTGAGTGAAGTGCAATAATGTAAAAAAAATGACTAATATGGAATAAAAAGAAAAAAATCCAGTGTGCTGCGATCCTGAATCCAGGCCCTCCAGTACATAAAAAATGTTAATGTCACCAAATAAAAATTAGTGAGTCCGCTGGTAAAACGTGAAATCTCCAACTTGTCACAATTAGGAAAAATCTTTACAAGTTGTAGTCAACATAAGAACCTACACAACTAAGTGAAGACGGAAATAATATTTGTTCCTCTACGGTTAATAAAATGAGAAGTGGAAAAAATTCACGGGGTGAGGTAAATCGTGCCTTAGTACGGCAGTATACTGTTCGAAACCGGATAACACGATCCTCCAACCATGACTATAATCAAGAAAAAATGTATAAATTAATAAAAATGTGCACTCACCAAATGAGTATGAAAAAGAAAATAAATCTTAAAGAGTCACTGAAAAATATTAAAAATTGTTAATAAATATTGAAAATAACAAAAAATGAAGAAATTACATAATTATTGAAATCTGAGAAAAATCTGAAATAAGAAAATTTTTAAAGAAAATAAATTTTTTAATAAAATAAAATTATGAAAAATTTCAAAAGTGCAAAAATCACTTTATAAAGAATTTAAATGAAAAAGGAAAAAACGTGAAATAATGATACAATAAAAAGAAAATTATAAAGAAAATAAAAATATTCTTAAAATAATAAAAAAAAAAACAAAAAAGTTAATTCTAAATACTAAATTGCATTATTTTCTAATTTACCAGGAATGCTATTGATGTAAGTCATCTACTTGTGCCAAAATAAAACCTTTGAAATTATTTAACCTTTTTTAAAAAAATAATTAATAATATTTTAATAATTAATTAAAAACACATATAAAAGGAATAATAATCTAATTAATGAATAAAAAAAGAGAAAGAAATACATTTAATAATTTAAATATATAAAATATTTTGTAAAATTTAATAATTTGCTTTAGATAAAATTTTGGAAAAATATTAATGCATTGAAAAAATATATTCAATAATATAAAAAATATTATAAAAATTAATTTTTTTTAAGTAAAATTTTGAAAAACGGTAATGAAACAAAAAAATATATATTTAATATCTAAAGGAATTCTAAAATTGAAAATATTTATAAAAATATTTATAAAATATTTTTAAAATTATCTACACAAAAATAATTTAAAGTTATCTATTAAATTGAAATAATTTATTAAGAATTTTGTATTTGGATCATGAAATCCTATACATAAAAACTTATTAAATAACGAAAAATAAGTAAAATAAATAAAATTTTTAATCCTATACGCAAAAGCCTATTAAATAACAAAAAGTATATTAAAAAGAAATAAAACTGTTTACATTGAATGTAATAAATCAGAATCAAAAACAGTAATAGAATATATGAAGAATAGAATGTAAAAATATATTAAAAATCATAAATAAGAAATTTAAAAGAAAAAAATTGATATAATGTATGCAAATGTAATCCTAAAAAATTTAATATTTTATTTAATTAAAATTGTATTCTGAAACATATATTTTTTTCTTTGAGATAGAATTTTATTAATTTCCGGTGTTACCGGAATCAATATATTTAAATATGATTCGCCGTTGGTAACCATGGATTATGGAAAAGGATACTTTAAACTAGTTCACACAATCAATCTAGAGCAATACGAAAAAGTTTTGGAAAATTTGGAAGAAACCATGAAACGTAATATGAACCCATCTTCAATGAGAACCATTATGGAATTTCACCTCAATATCACGAAATTGAGGCTATGTGAATTGGAGAATAACCACGAAAGAAGACCACGATCCATAAATTGGATTGGATCCGCTTGAAAATGGATTGCGGGCTCACCGGATGCAATTGACTGGGCTAATATTCTTCGGAGACAGGACAAGATAGTGGCAAACAACAATAATCAATATATTATAAATGAACAAATTTTCAATATTTCGCAAGCGTCAATTGGAAAACTTAATGAAATAGTGTCATACACTAATTCCATCAACAAGAGAATGGATTCAGAAAATATGGAAATTTTTCTATCAAATAAAATCTTTGTAAAAAAGAACAAATCTCTGAAATTGTGAAAGCATCACAGATGGCAAAAACGAGTATCGTGAACACCAATTTACTTGACCAGCTCGAAATTGAGAAAATAATTTCAGAAGAATCCTTACCATACCAAAATTTAATTGAAGCAGCGGAATACGCCAAGCCTTCCATGTATACCAATGGAACTATTTTACTTTACGTAATATCCGTACCAAAGGTAACATCACAAAAGTATCGAGTGATCCTGGCAAGAGCTACATCATTGAAAGGAAAACAAGCTAATCTTAGATACCACAACCTAATGGTAAATGAAGATGAAACATATGGCATAATTGGGGACTGTTTCCATATAGGAAATACTACAATATGCGAAGCGAATAAGCTTAGGAAACTACCTGAGGATGGATGTGATGCAAGATTGCTTAAAGGTGGTAATGCAGATTGTCACTTCATAACGAACACGGAAGAAATAGTGGCATTATTAAATGATAATACCATATTTGTAACTAATTTCAATGGAACCATAAGGAATGAAAAAGAGGAAAGAACTATTAACGGAACATTTATCATACAATTAAAAAATGAAAGTCTGAAAATTGGAAACCAGACCTTTTCTAGCATAGATGCCACCACAATACAGACTCTTCCATCAATCTTTACGAATGTTACAAATAAAGGCATAAAAGTAAATGTCGAGTACATCCATACATCTAATTTAAAGAATATAGAACATATCAAAAAACTTGGAGAAGCTTTCAATATCTCAACTATAAAAGAAGCCATTGTCTTAATAATCCTAGCCTGTACCTGTTATAGAATATGGAGGAAAATAACAACGGCAATAACTATTCCCAAAACAGATGAAGCAACGAAAAATTCGA
>NC_060952.1:56647571-56649035 GCF_022045245.1 Lucilia cuprina | reverse complement strand
TGAATTCATGCCTTTGATTGTATAAAGTAATAGAACTTACTTTATTAGCATTAGCTACTACTGTACCACCCAATCCGCAGATTTCGAAATTTGCATTTTCCGTAATCACTTTTAGCCTTTTTGAAATTCTACTAGTTCTACGATCTTTTTGAACCAGAATCTATCAGTGCTCTGACTGTAAATGGCTCACCACAGTGTAAAATTTGAACAAGCGCTGTGGGAAGTAAAATATCATCCTGATTAACGGTTAAGTGGGTCTGAGTGTTAGTTGCTTGTCTAGTTGATTTGTAACAACATGGATTTCCTGAGAGCTCAGTACTTTCTTCTACGTCTTCATTCTCTATATCTATCGGATCCGCATGGAAGCGACCGACGAATTTTTCTTAGTAATCTTTTTTTGAGAATTTTGATTATCATTTTTATTCAAATGTAACATGCTGTGATGTTTATTACCACATTGATCACATCTGTTTACACTTGTACACTCAGAAACTTTATGAACTGGAGATAAACAATTAATGCACATTTGATTTTGTGCGACAAAATCGTTTCGTTGCTGTTTAGAGAAGTTCGAAAATTTTTGACAAAATCTTAAGTAATGATTTTTGTCGCATAACTTACAATTAGGCACCTGAAGGGCTTTGTTTTTTTTTCTGCCTATTGGAATTATTAGAATTATAATTCGTTTGATTTCCTTCATTAAGTATTCCTACTACTCTTTCTACTACTCTGTGCCTTTTTATTAGAAATTGCTCCATTTGAGACCATGATGGCAATATCGAATTCGTCTTTAGAGATTGTTCCCAAAGAGCGAGGGTCTCACTTGGTAGTTTTGTCGAACAAAGGTAAACGAGAATTGGATCCCAGTTTTCTACCTGTACGCCATGAGAAGACAACATTGCCAAACAATCAGTTATTGTTGTTTGTATTTTATTAATCGCTTCAGCGGATTCAGTTCTGGCAGGTGGAATATTGAATAGAGCCTTCAATTGTATGTCTACAAGAACTCTTTTGTTTTCGTAGCGTGCTCGTAAAGCACCCCATGCTAACGAAAAACTTTCATTGGTCAATGGATATTTATTTACAATAGAACTTGCTTCACCTTTTGCCTTTCTTCTTAAGTACAATAACTTTTGTACGTCTGGCATTCTTATTTTACTTATGTAAACAGCACTGAACATGTCTCTAAATGAAGGCCACTCTTCATAGGAACCATGAAAGTCAGGTGCATCGCATGGTGGAACGTTGACACCCATATCTGGCGCTTCATAAGTCATGTTTAGTGGATGGTAACTAGATGGATCAAATGCTGAGGAATGCGAAGGACCACTGTCTCTTTGATTGTTTTTAGCGGAAGCTTTGGACATTTTTATAAAATCTATCATCTCAGCTTTGGTCTCTTGATACCTATCCCTACATTCTTCATAAGTGGATTTAGCATTCGCTTTATAATCTAGGCTGACG
>NC_060952.1:56633568-56647471 GCF_022045245.1 Lucilia cuprina | reverse complement strand
TATTTCTCTCGGTCACATGAAGAAATCAAATTCTCAAGAAATTTGTCATAATGGAAAGTTCTTTTCATATTATTTGCCACATCATGCAGTTTTTAGACCTGAAAGTGCCTCAACAAAAGTTCGTATCGTTTTCAACGGATCACGAAAGACAAAAAGTTCAAGATCATTAAATGACGTTCTCCACGTCGAACCAACCTTACAGGCAGATTTAATGACAATCATTCTAAATTGGCGTTTATATAAGTATGTCTTTATTGGAGACATTGAGAAAATGTATCGTCAAATATTAGTTCATGAATCTGATCGTTCGTATCAAAAAATTTTGTTTCGAAAAAATATTTCAAGTCCAATTGAAGATTTTGAGTTGACAACGGTAACTTTCGGTATAGCATGTGCACCTTATTTGGCAATTAGGACCCTTCTATAATTAGCATCAGATTCTGAAAAAGATAGTCCTTTATCTGCAAGAATTTTGAGAAAAGAGACATATGTTGACGACATATTGTCCGGAGGCCATTCATTGTCATCGGCAATGGAAGCTCAAAAACAGCTGATTGATACTTTAAAATCAGCAGGGTTCCCATTAAAAAAGATAACGGCAAATCATCCAGATTTGTTGTCTCAGATATCATCTGATGATTTATTGAACACAGAATTTTTGAAACTCTATGATTCAAGTTCAACAAAAACTTTGGGGATTCGATGGAATGCTATAAGTGATTCCTTCACTTATAAAGTAGAACAATTAAATTCGACATCATCTTCAACAAAACGGCAGATTCTCTCTGCTGTTGCTAAACTTTTCGATCCCGCAGGATGGCTTACGCCTATTATTATTCAAGCCAAGATTCTTTTACAAGAATTATGGCAAGACGGGGTCGGTTGGGATGACGAGGTCAAACCACAATTTCTTGATAAATGGAAAATATTTGTTGATAGTTTTCCTACTATCGAATCCATTGAAATTCCAAGATGGATCCACTACCATCCTCAATATAATATCCAAATACATGGATTTTGTGACGCTTCTGAGCAGGCTTATTGCGCTACACTATATGTGGTATCCGAGAACTCTGGTATTCGGTATTCACATCTGCTTTCTGCTAAAAGTAAAGTTGCCCCCTTGCAACGGATAAGTTTACCTCGACTTGAGTTATGCGGAGCTCTTCTGCTTTCCAGACTCGTAAAGCAAGTACTTACGAACCTTCCAATCTGCAGCCCAAAGCTTTACTTATGGTCAGACTCAACCATTGTTTTAGCTTGGCTACAAAAACCTCCATCAGTCTGGAAAACGTATGTAGCTAACAGAACAACTCAGATTATAGAGAATGTTGGTAATGCCAGTTGGAATCACGTTCCAACGGATCACAACCCAGCTGATCTTGGCACTCGCGGTTGTAAACCACAAGATCTTGTTAACAACCTATTGTGGTGGTATGGACCAATGTGGCTCTTGGACTCCCAAGCAAATTGGCCCAAATATAGTTCTCTACCTGACGCTCTTCCGGAAAAAAGGAGGATTTCAGTCTGTTTTTCAACACCGGCTGACAACAGTCTAATCGATAGATTCTCCTCTTATCCTCGAGCTCTTGCTGTTACAGCTTACGTGCTCAGGTTTATTAGCCTTACGGAGCTTAAAGAATCAAAAGTTATGCTGATCAAACTAACTCAACGAGTTTATTATCCCCAGGAGTATAGTCAGCTCTCTGATGCGAAACTAATTTCAAAGAAAAGTTCTATTCTCACTTTGAACCCATTTCTGGATTCGAATGGAACTATGAGAGTTAACGGTAGATTAGCCAATTCATGCCTAAACTATGATGAAAGGTACCCTTTCATTATTCCAAACTCGTCTAACTTCTGTAGAATGTTTCTTGACTTTGCTCATAAAACTCTGTTGCAAGCTGACATTTCCCTAATGATGAATGCAATTCAAAGTCAATTCTATATACCAGGACTTAAAAGAACTGTTAAAAAATGTGTTCACCATTGCTTAGTGTGCGTCCGTTATAAGCAAAAGCTGAAGTCTCAGATTATGGCAGCTCTGCCCCCGGAAAGATGCTCCTTTTCTTTACCATTCACTTATGCGTGTTGATTTTGCGGGGCCTTTTCAGATAAAATCAGGTAACTTGCGAAACTCTCCTTATATGAAAGGATACGCTTGTATATTTGTTTGCTTTTCCACAAAAGCTATACATCTGGAAGCGTGCTCTAGCTTATCCTCCGACGCGGTATTAACAGCTTTCGCACGGTTTACGGGTAGAAGGGGGTTGCCTAATCGCCTTATGTCCGATAATGGCACAAATTTTCTTGGCGCCAGTAGATCGTTGCGAAAGGAATCTCTCTCATTTTTACGAAAATCAGCTGAAGATATAAGTAAAAAATATGCAGTCCATGGGTTTGAGTGGAAGTTCATTCCTCCTAGTGCTCCACATATGGGAGGTCTTTAGCAGGCTGGTGTAAAAAGTTTTAAGATTCACTTTCAGAAAATAGCTGGCAACCAAAAGTTTAACTTTGAAGAGTTTTCGACTCTATTAACTCGAATTGAAAGTGTCCTAAACTCCAGACCTATTTCCCCAATGTCCGAGGATTCTGAATATCTTCATGAACTTCACAAGCGTTACAAGTGGAAAAGCCCACAGAGGGATTTTCAGAAAGATGACTTTGTAGTCATAAAAGATGAGCTCCTACCTCCAAATGAGTGGAAAATGGGACGAATTGAGTTAGTCCATACTGGAAAAGATAAACGCGTTCGTGTAGCTGACGTCCGAACAGCGTCTGGAACCGTTACCACACCAATAGTCAAACTTTGCATGCTTCCGATTTGTGATAAGTCAGTAGATTGACTAGGATTGTATGTTCTGTATGTCCTATATGTTCTGTTCAAATTGTTCAAATTTGTGATAGCGAACCCATTACTGCTGCTTTGTTTTGTTCTTCTTTTCCCTTTGCAGATGGATCAGTTCCCAGAGTCTGAAATGTGCCTAGTCTATTTCCGCTACCACCCTCTTCGCTACTGCAAGCAGTTTAAGAAGATGACGGTAAAACAAAGACAATATGTCGTTCGGGTCCATCGCTATTGTTCCAATTGCTTCGCCCGCACGCATAGAGCACGAGAGGTCCCAACGACAACGTCTCCAACAACAACCACAACGACGTCAACAACAACGTCTCCAACAACAACCACAACGACGTCAACAACAACCACAACAACGTCAACAACAACCACAACGTCGTCAACAACAACGTCGTCGACCACAACCTCGCCAGCAGATGCAATCTTCACGTCGCCGTCAGCTGGTACAACGTCGTCGTCCCCAACCACGCCGTCGTCAACCTGTTGCAGTTACCCAAAATGCCCAGGAATTGTTACAACAGATTGTTGCAGCTGCGGGTCAGTTGTCGGGGGCATTAAACATTGCACCAGTGCAAGAGGGGCGTGATGTCGAGGATCGATCTGGCAGCGACTTGATCGACCTCGACTAAGCCGCATCGGCCACTTATTCAGCGGCGGTGTAAGTACGGCCCAAGCCATACTTTCGCGGCTAAGGAGGACGAAGAAGTCAGTCTTCGACTTTATCCGAGAGCCAGCGGCCATAAAAACTTAAAAAACAAAAAAACCAAACATTTAAATAAAACAATTTAAACAAAACAACAAACGTTTATTAAAAAAAAGAACAATTAAACAAACTTATACACTAACAAAGAAAACATTGAAACGAAATTAAAAAAAATAAAAAACAAGTGAAGGGTATAAAAAAGAATAGTGGTTCCCACACACACATATAAATATATACATATATATTTATAAAAAAAAAAAAAAATACAAGAATTATACAATTAACTAAACAAATAAAAACTGAAATACAACACGAACAAAGACCTTTTTTATATTTATTTTCTTGGTCTCCACAGCAATTGAAAGAGAAGTAAGTATATTTCAGGTTCCTTGAAATTAGTACAAATCGAAATAAATCTATTTCATTTGTTACATCTCTTGTAACAAACCTACAATTTAGTTTGAGTTATCCAAACAAAACAACAAATTCCCAATTGTTCCAATTGGAAAATTGTTTAACCTCATTGGAATTACAAAATAGTCTAAACTCCTCTGCAGTAAATTGAGGCCCATTATCTGACATTATTACTTCTGGAAGACCTTCAATTGCAAAAATATTTTTCAATGTATTAATTGTAGCAGATGTTGTTGTGGAATTCATTTTAAAAACATAAGGATAATGAGAAAAAGCATCAACACATATGAACCATGACGAATTTTTAAATGGTCCTGCGAAATCTAAATGAATTCGCTGCCAGGGTTTCGAAGGTTTTGTCCATGAACTGAACTCATTTGTAGGCATAGAAAGTACAGATGAACTTGCTGAACATTTTAAAATTAAATTTTCAATTGCTTTGTCTATTTCAGGCCACCAACAATATCGGCGTGCTAATTGTTTAGTTTTAACGATACCCCAATGGCCTTCGTGAAGTAGGTTTAGTATTTTAGTTTGGAAACATTTGGGAATAACTACTCGATGACTATCTATTTGTAGTAAAATTACACCATCCAGAGTTGTTAAATTTTCTCTTCTATTAAAATAGGGCTTTAAAATATCATCAACTTGTAAAGGGTAACCTTTTTTTATAAATTTCAGAACTTGGGATAGTAGTTTATCATTTTTTGTGCAATTTGTGTAACATCTACAGGAAATGAACATATTTCTTCCGCTAAATTAATATCCATGTTATCTAGTTATATATCAATTTCTGTATCACTTTCCAATGGTAATCTTGATAATTCATCAGCATTTTGATGATTATTGGTAGATTTGTATTTAATATCAAAGTTATAATTTGACAAAAATAGTGCCCATCGTTGAATTCGGTTTGCGGAATGTATAGGTATCGATTTTTGTGGATTGAAAATTGACAGGAGAGACTTGTGATCACTAATTAATGTGAATTTCCTACCATAAAGATATTCGTGAAATTTCTATACTCCAAATATTATAGCTATCGCCTCCTTTTCGATTTGGCTATAATTCTTTTGATGGGCATTTAACGTTTTGGAAGCATGTGCTATAGGTCTTTCAGAACCATCGGGATAAACATGTGAAATAACGGCACCCAGGCCAAACGATGACGCATCAGTGGCTAATAACAATGGTAATTTATCATCGAAATGAGAAAGTTTAGTTGTTGAAATAAGTAGCTGTTTAAGATTTTGAAAAGCTTCTTCTTGGCATTTTCCCCACACAAAGGGAATATTCTTTCTTCTCAATCTGTTGAGAGGCTCACATAAAGTAGAAAAGTTGTTTATGTATTTCATGTAGTATGTAACTTTACCCATGAAAGCTTGCAAATCATGTAGATTCTTTGGTCTAGGTGAATTTTGAATCACAATAATACCTTTATCGGATGGCTCAATTCCGTTTTTGCTAATTATATTACCAAGATATTCAATTTCGTCCTGTATAAAGGAGCATTTGGCTATATTACATGTTAAACCAGCATTATCTAATTTTGATAGGAGTTTTTTCAAATTTTGCTCATGTTCCTCATGAGTTTTACCCTTACAACTATATCGTCCAGATAATTAACGGTATTATGAATATAAGAAATTAATTGTTGGAGAAAACGTTGGAAAATTGCCGGTGCACTGGAAACGCCAAAAGCCAAGAGGGGTGTTAACAATTAATATTTTCTTCGATTCTTTATCCATGGCAATTTGAAAATAAGCATCAGACAAATCTTTTTTTGAATACAACCAAATTTTAATTTATATAATAAATCCTCTAGTTTTGGAATGGGATACTGTTCCATGTCCAACTGGGGATTAACTGTTTGTTTGAAATCAGCGCAAATTCTGATTTTAGAATTAGGTTTGGGGACTATAACGATTGGAGAAGCCCAAGGACTTTATGATATAGGCTTCCAAATTCCTAATTCTTCTAAACGTTTAGCTTCTTCCATAAATTGTTCTTGAAGTGCAAAAGGAATAGGTCTTGTTTTTGAAGACTTTTGAATGACATTCTCCTTCAAATACAAATGAGCTTTAAACATATTGCAACAACCTAATGAATTTGAAAACAATTTAGGATATTTTTTTAAAATATTTTGCTCATGCAGACTTTCCAACTGAAAAATATCATTAACACATTTAAACGCATCGTACCAATGAATGCCGAAAATATTTGAGCCTTCATATGTATTGGCCACTAACAATTTCAAAGTTTTGGTTTCGGAACCTAATGAGACATCTACCTTTAACATACCGAGAACAGGGATATTTTGATTACCATAAGCTCTCAAAACAGTGTCGGTTTTATATATAGGAATTCAAGTTTATGCTCATTGACTTGAACATTAACGAATAACTTCTTATCCTTTCTAATTAAAAGATTGTTAATTTGGTGACAATGCTCAGAATCAGATACTAAGTCTTCATAATTCTATATATTATAAACATTTTTAAATTTACATACCGGGGCTATGTGACCAGTTTTCCCACATCTGTTTTGTGACCAGTTTTTCCACATCTGCATTTGGCATTGCGAAACTTACAATTTTGTTTTTTATGATTTTTGAAACATCCAGAACATGATGGCAATTGATTTTCAGGTGATATTTTGCTTGGTCTTTTGCTAGTTTGACTATTTTGTTGCTGGTACTTTGGATTATGATTTCTAAATTTAACTTGTTGAACTTCTTGCGGAAGACTGTTGTTTCTTATTGTTTCCAATGATGATTGTGTTGATTCATAGGTCTCTGCTATGTTGATGACTTTCTCCAAAGATGGGTTTTGTTTTTGCAAAGCGGCAGTTTTTACTATTTCATGTGACGTATTTAAAATAAGTGCATCTCTTATCATCTCATCAACGTATTCCATTTGACAATTTTTGCATGTAAATGAACAATTTCTAAAAAGTAGGACTTCATTTGCTCGCATCTTGGACATTATACGCTTTAAAATGTTCTTTTAGTTGATTGGAATAAGCAGAAAAATTGTCTGAACTGATCTCAAATTTGGAAAAAGGCGGAATGTTCTTCTTCGGAGTTGTGTTAACGTTATTCATATAACGTTCAAAAAGATCTTGTTGTTGTTCACGCAATTATTGTGCCAAAGTTTGCTGATCCTTAAGCATTTGGGCAAATTGTTTTTCCATTTTTATAAAACTTTTCCTCGTCGCCAATTATTACATATGTTTTCTTTTCAAGTTTTATTCACAACTCAACAAAATATTTTAAAATTCAAAAGCAAATTAAAATTACAAATTTAATGAAAATATGATTAACAAAATTTAAAAATATAAAAGTATATTAACACAAAGTAAATATATATGAAGTACACAGAGTTAATACTAATTGTCCACAGTTTCCTGCACATATAGATTTTTTCATGTTTGAAAATAACTTTTGCACGGTTTATAAACAAAAATATTATTTTCACTTCTTTCACTTCAATTCTATGTTAAGTTTTTTCTCAAATATTAGAAATTATTCCTGTTTATGTGAAATGCTTTTCTATATAAAGAAATTACTATATTTAAGATATTCAACGAGTTGTCAGATCTCTCATCGGACGCGTTCCAGGTGGCGGACAGGGGGAGCTAAGCATGGTCTTTTTCGACACATTGGACATAATGGTCAAAAACGACGATGCTAGCTCGAGATAAGGGCAGACCTGACTAGATACATTTTTTGACAAATGGTCTAACAAGTCTGTCATATCTAGATGCGTACATGAATCAGAACAATCTTTTATTATATCAGTGGATACATTTTTGACAAATGGTGTACTGATATGTAGAGATGATAGAGTTCTGATACGATTTATGATACATCTGATAATAGACGGTCATATATGATAACAGGACTCCTCCTGTTCACCATGCACAAATCCGCGGACCAAAACTGTAAGCGATGTTGCTAAAAACCCGCTAGTTAGGGCCATTGTTGACAAGAGTGTCAACGACAAAGCTATCTCCCAGGACAAATGGTTGATAATTCGTCAAAAAATGCTGGAGGTGTATTGGAAAATTCTCAAAGAGAATCCCGGTCCATCTCCGCAGAATAATGATGCCGGCTGGTACCAAGGCCACATCAAACTGCTGGCGTGCACGAACAAGCGCTCAGCAAACCTGCTTAAGTTGGCGTTTACGTCTATAGGAGAAGTGTGGCCCGGCGCGAAACTTGACGTGATCCCGGTTAGTGAGTTACCTCGCAGACCGAGATCAATCACGGTTATTCCGGCGGAACCACATGAACCAGAGGCGATTTTGGCGTACCTACAGAGCGGAAACCCTGACCTACCTACTCACAATTGGAAGGTAGTCAAGGTCTCCGAACCTGAAGGTGCTAGCAGAAAGACAGTCGTGGTCCTTAACAAGGAATCGTTGCCGTTACTCCGAGAGAAGCAAGGCAAAGTATACTACGGATTTGATAGTATCAAGCTGCGCGTCTACCGGAGTGACGACAAACTAGACCCCAAACCGGTAAGCACGGACGGAGGGAAGGTAGACGATACCACTAAATCTGACGAACAAATAAACGACCAATCAAGTACAGACTTGATTGGGAATCTATTTGATAGCCAGGGCGAAGTGATTGACGAAGACGAGCTTCTGAAAACAGAACCAGAAAACGCCGACATCACAATCATCTACGACCCTAACCAAGATGAAGGTGATCCAAGTGAACCTTCATCACTCTAAAGCAGCTTCGGCTGCATTACACCTCCACCTTGGATATCAAGGGGGGGATATAGCGTTGATCCAAGAGCCGTGGACCCATAACGGCAACATACTTGGAAACAACGTAAAAGACTATACTATACGCAAAAGGCACAGGTAACATTAAATCTTGCATACTTGCTAAAAGCACCCTAAATATTTTTATTCTATCTGATTACTGTGATGAAGATACAGTAACCGCAGCATGGGAAACAGAGGAATCCACAATATTGATCCTCTCCTGCTATATGGCGCACGACCAGACGGACCCCCCGCCAAGTAACACGGTCGTCAGGGCAGTAAGTGAAGCAAATGGAAAACGCATCCCTGTTATTATATGGGCAGATGCAAACGCACACCATACACTATGGGGTAGCACCAACATCAACACACGAGGTGAGTTTGTATTAGACGTCATTTAAAACCATAATATTGAAGTAGTAAATAGAGGTTCAGAACCTACATTTGTAGTTGCAAATAGACAAGAGGTATTGGACATAACGCTTGTAAATACAAGTCATTCGCACATAATCCGAAACTGTAAAGTATCGGTAGATTGTTCCTTTTCAGATCATAGATATCTCGTATTCTCGATAGAAAAAACACAGGAAAGGAAAGCCCCCATTCTAAACAGAAGAAAGACAAGATGGAAAATAAACAATACAGCAGATATTGACAGAGCTGTAGACAACCATACACGCTCTCTTAATCAAGCAACAAGAAGAACATGCAAACCTTCGATACCAAAGGGTAAAAGTAAACCCCCGTGGTGGTCCTCGGAAATAGCGAAGACTAGGAATAGATGTCGAAAACTTTTCAATGAGGTCAAAAGATCAGGTGAATGGTCCACATATAGAGTCTCATTGAATAAATTTAAAAATCAGGTAAGGAATGCTAAACGCTGCTCATGGAGAAGCTTCTGTGGTAGCATCGAAAGCTTTTCAGAGACAAGTAGTTCATCCAAAATCCTGTCTAAATCACAAACCGTTCAAGGCTACATCCAGAAGCAAGACGGTGAGTGGACAACGAGTGGACAAGAATCCCTACAGGAATTAATGGACACTCATTTTCCAGGTAACTTACCATTGGATACTACAATGGAAAGACCACAAACGTATAGTCAAACCCCGATAAGGGAATGATATAATGGGCAATAAACACATTTAACCCATATAAGTCACCGGGACCGGACGGCATAATTCCAGCTGATCTGCAATATAATGCAGAATTAGTTATACCATGGCTACTTGAAATATTTCAAGCTTGTCTTACATGGTCTTACGTACCAGAAAAATGCACCAAATGTAATGTGACGTTTATCCCCAAAAGAGGAAAAACAACGCATATTAAGGCAAAGGATTATAGACCCATAAGTCTATCATCGTTCTGCTTAAAACTCTAGAGAGAATCATTGACGTCCACATAAGATCGTCAATAGATCCTATGCTCCTATCTCCCTCACAACATGCCTACACCAAAGGCAAATCAGTTGAGACGGCCCTACACTCATTAGTGGGACATTTAGAAAAGTCCTTGGAATTTGGTGAATACACGTTAGTGGCCTTTCTGAATATAGAAGGAGCCTTTAACAACGTCAAACCCGACATCATCATATCAGCTCTAGAAGAGCTCGGTATTGAGACATCAGTGATTAAATTCATACAAGACCTTCTTCAATACAGGACTATCCGTTCTAACATGGGAATGGCATGTACACCTCAAGGTGGAGTCCTATCACCACTTTTATGGAATGTGGCCATAAACAGCCTACTAATAAATTTGGATACCCAAAGATACAAGACTGTCGCATACGCGGATGACGTTGCGGTAGCAGTATCAGGTCTCCATCTGAATACGATATCTCGAATCACCACAGAGTTGATAGTAAAACAGAACTTATACTCTACACCAGGAAATACAATATCGAAAATTTTACCCTACCTCGAGTAAACGGAGTCGTACTCTCACTTTCGAAAAGGGCGAAATACCTAGGGGTGATACTTGATAGTAAACTATCATGGAAAGAGAATATCACAGCCAGGGTAAATAAAGCCTTAATGGCAATGTACATTTGCAAGAAGGCCATAGGCAAAAGATGGGGACTAAATCCCAAACTGGTAAATTGGATCCATGAAGCGGTTATTAAAACTATTCTCTTCTACGGGGCTGTTGTCTGGTGGAAAGCACTGGACAACAATTCCAATCGTATACTTCTTGATAAGGTACTAAGAAGGACAGGGACATAGACATCTTTTGCGGAATATCGCTAAAAGCTTGCAAGATCATAATAGATGGAAAGTTCTATGAAATTTCTCAGACAAGATGGCGAAATGAACAAACTTGTATCAATACCAGGAAGATATGGCCAAATTTGGACAATAAATGCACGTCATATCTTCTGCAATTAAACCGCCCTCATATCAGCAACCTTGTCGCTGTCATTACGGGGCATATCTTATTGGGAAACCATGCAAGAAGACTTGGAATCCCCCACAACGACTTCTGTAGAATTTGTCAAGACGAAGAGGAGGAAGAATCTATTGAACATCTTCTCTGTCAATGCCTAGCAGACACTCGATCCGTATATCTGGGAAAACGACTATTTGATGATTTGTCAGAACTATCAAGTCTAGGACTGGATAGCATAAATGCCTTCATCAGGCACAGTAACTGGTTTTAAGACCACTAAGCCATAATTAAGGCACTCACCAGTCCACAAGGACAGACCTCTCAATCTTCTCCTTCACTTCAATTTCTCTTCTATGACTTAATCCTAAACTATCTTCTACTATCCCCTACTCTCTTTCTTTTATATTTTACTATCTTTACAGCCAACAGGACCCAAGTGTGCGTCTTTGCAGCCTGAATACCTAACCTAACCTAGAATTCATACGTTCCATTGAACACTAGTTCAACTATAACTGTTGCTGAAAAACTTATTAGAAACATGTACTTAAGAACACAACAATATTCCCAAAAAACTAGTTGTTGAAATAAAGGAGAAAAATGATTAAGAAATTAAGAAAAGAAGAAAATTTGTTATAAAAATATTAAATTTTGTAGAAAATATATAGTTATTTTACGGCTAAATAGTGAGTTTTTCTTAAACGGTTAATTGATAGAAATTATTCGGTTTATTCGTTATTTTAAATTTAACAATTTTCATTTAGTCGAACGATTAATCGTCAAAAATTAATCGATTAACCGGACGACGATTAATCGTTTGAATACTCTAGTTATTATTGGGTAATATGAATACTAATATAAATATAAATCAAAATCTTATAAAAAAAGGTTTCACATAAAGAACACAATGAACTACAAGAAAAATACCAATTTAAGAAACCCTGCATGTAAAATAAGATAATCAGTTAAAGAAAGTAAAAGAAAATACAATTCCAACTTCTAATAATATATCAATAAGATATTAAAATAATCTTGAATAATAAAAAAAAAATAATGAAGCAGACAACATCAACAATGTGCAAAGTATTAATCCAAACAACACAAATAATCCTCATCCAAGCAATCACAAGAAAAACACTAATGATACCTTATTTACATATACACAGCAAATTTATATCAGTCAACAGATATTCAATGATGCACCTACATATGAAATTACAAGTAATTGACAATTGAAAATAAGGTATTCAGCAAAATCATTTAAAATTTCAATACAAATATCAATAACCACATAAAACAAACCATAAACACAATTATGACAATATCAGTAATTCATCATATTGGATAATCACAAAGACAGTTACTCTAGAATAGCAATAACAATATGAATGCCAACACAATTTCAAAACCAATCTAAACAAAGTACCATCAAATGCAATAATAACGCCACAACTCAGTCAAGTGATACTAATATCAAAATGGTAATAACCAACAAAGGTAAAATGCATGTTAATATCAATAAAACATGTTAAAAACTAAATTTGTGTGATTTTGAATTATTAAGTACAAGGTTTAATAATTATTCAAGAAAAAACTCTAAGTTATATCACAGGTTATTGCAGATCCTTTGAACGAGTAACTTTATTATCCATGGGAATATTTAAGTCAAAAGACAGGACATCAATATTGGGAATGGGTCCCCATATTAAATTATACTAATTCAAGTATATTTAACACATAATGACCACATTGCAAATCATTTGAATCTTAGATTCTTAACAAGTTAATCAGTAATTAATGCGAGAGAAATCATATTGTGACAATTTAAGTGCATAAACTAATAAATCATCAAATTGCCGCCTAAAAATCAGCGCTTTCTAAACGAGCCAAAAGTGCAGTAAATTTACAATCACAAAGGGAGAACGAAACGCCGGAAGAACGTAATGGTCGCCTAACTGCTGAAAGGAATAGAGCCTCAACATCTGGAGGTGCTGAGACACCTTTAGAACATGACGAACGTCTAGAAAGTAAAAGAACACGGTCGCAAAGATTAAGAGCTGCAGAAATATCAGATGAACGCCTAAAAAGGAAAAGATCTCAATCTTCAACATCAAGAACTGATGAGACGCCGGATCAACGCAATGCACGCCTAGAATTAGAGAGACTATGACCATCTACTTCTAGAGGTTCTGAGACGCGATGCACCCTTGGAAGAAAACGTACGTAATCGTCAAGGTCAATCTATCAATCAATCAATCTAAATGATGAGACACGTTATAAACAGAACGTACGTCTAGAAGGAGAGACACACAAGCATTTACATCTAGAGCGACACTGGATGAACGCGACACACGTCTAGAAGTACAGAGATTACGATCATCAATACATAGAACCACCGAAACACCAGATCAACATGTTGCACTAATTCAAATTCAGCGACGTAGAGCTGCGGCATTTATTTCTTCGGAAACTTTGAATGAACGCAACTTAAGTCTTAGTCAAAGAATTCGAATATCCGTTTTAAGATCTACTGAGATGAGCTTCTTAAATAAAACCGTAATAGAATGGCAACTAATCGACAAAATATTTTTGACCCATACGGATTTTATTACATATCGGAGATATAGTGAAGAAATATTGGTCACAACTGGTTCAACGGATAATATTTGTCGGTTCTGCAAATGCATATAGATACAAGAACGAAGCTCCAGGAATGTGTTGTTCAAATGAAAAATTGTTCCACCGCCAGAACCATTGCAATCATT
>NC_060952.1:56623999-56633468 GCF_022045245.1 Lucilia cuprina | reverse complement strand
AGTTTCACATCGGCGAATTGGAAAAGTGGCTGGACAAATGGAAAATAAAGGTCAATGCAACAAAATGTACTGACGTTACATTTACTTTAAGACGAGAAAATTGTCCTCGGTACAGATAAACAATATAAAATTTCCTGAATAAAGCCATGTGAAATATCTTGGTATCCACTTTGATCGCCGCTTAATATGAACTCACCACATTGAAGCCAAGGTTACACAAATAAAAGTAAATTCAGCACAAATGTACTAGCTAATTGGACCACGGTCAGCTCTAGACTTTAAGTACAAAGTGCTTTTGTACAAAACAGTTATAAAACCGATATGGCTATACGGCATTTAACTGTGGGGAACAGCCTCCTCATCTAATGTTGAAAAATTACAAAGAAAGCAGTCAGTACTGTTAAGGTCAATAATACATTCGCAATAGTAATATTCATAGGGATCTCAATGTCCCCATAATACGCGAGGAGATCAAATTCTCTTGTTTAACCTACTTGTCGAAACTATTGGATCACCCAAATCTCCTTGCCAGGTCATAAACGACTGAGAAGAATAGAAACATTGGATTTTGCCATATAATCAAATTATCGAGGACTTTGGTTGAATTTGCACCGGTAATAACAACGTTAGTTATAACTTAGATTAAGATTTAAATACTTATTGCAAATTTCTACATAAGAAAGATTCAATAAAGAATAATAAAAGGAAAAAAATCAGATTTTACTTTCTGTAACAGGTCGGTCGGTTTCGCCCGACTATAATTTCTGACTTGTTTATTTTATTGAAGCCTTGTTCCTAGTTGGCTTTACATAACAATATATTGTTCACGGACCTTCAGAAATTCTTTTCTAGCCATTTGTAACTTTTAAATCCCTAATTTCAAATTTACCATGTTTTAACATTCCTTAATGTTAAACAAGGAATGACAAACTTATAAATAATGCGAAAAACGAGTTTTAATTTTTAGTACGAAATTGTATAGTTTCTTTTATGTTCTTTTTAGAAGTGGTAACAGAAATTACAATTTTATTGTCAACCAAATTATATACTTTTACACTAAACAAAAGTTACTTTTTTCAGATATCAAACCATACTCCAATGATTTTTTCATTTCAAAAGAACGTTTTACATCCATTACATGTTTCTTGACATTCAATCTATTTGCTATGTTAGGAAGTTTAATGACATCTTGGATTCAATGGCCAAAAGCAAATTTGCTATGTATACCTGTCATACTGCGTGCTGTGTTTCTACCTTTGTTTTTGTTCTGTAATTATATACCGAAAAGTACAATAAGATCGCTTCCTGTGATTATTACTAACGACTGGGCTTACTGGCTAATAGCTATCATTATGTCCTTCAGCTCTGGTTATTTAAGGTAACATTTTTTTAAGATTTAATTACCCGTTATAATTGTAACATTATTTTAGCTCTTTGGGAATGATGTATGCTCCACAGATGGTATTACCAAAATATCAAATTACAGCAGGGATGTTTGCTGCTGCTATGTTAATAACGGGAATTTTTTCAGGAATAATATTTTCTTTTATTTTACCTTCATTGGTAGCCATTTAAATATTTTATGTAGAATTAATAATAAAAATCAATTCGCAACGAAACAATAAATAATTTTGTTTCTTTAAAGTTACATATATAAATATTTACGTTTGCCTTTTATTTTCTATATTTTTAACCACAGGTGAGTACTTTGCAATATTTCAGAAGATTTCAGTGAAAAGGTTTTTAATGATTATTTAGCTGCAAATGATAAAGTAATTCAGCAGTATAAAGTCACAAAAATGGATACGAAATGCAAAATATTATGTATATGACCGATATAAATTAGTCACTTATTTGAAAATTATGTTTTATTTAAACAGATATTTTTACTAAAAACTATTTTTCTATTTAGTCCAGACATTACTTGTGATTTATATCAATGCATCTATATACACTTGATGCGATTTTTCCATATTTAAACCATATCCAAAAGAACTAAATTTATCACCACCTTTAAAGTAGCACTAATTGATTTTTTGCGTCTGTAGAAGCGAAAACATTACATAATTGTATGGTTGTATTTAACTAGCGTCCATATTTCAACTAGCGTCCATGTAACTGAATCCGACGAATATGGCTTTAAGTTCATAATTATGTTTAATATACTAGAAAGTTGCAAAACCATGTTCTATACTATCCTTGATGACCATCATAAACTCTATAATTATAGGCCTCATATGACCCTAGCCCCTAAAATGTCAACAAATTTTTTTAACCATAAATAGCTTAAGTATATCTGAGGCAAAGCACAACTCAACTGAAATGCTTTATTACGAAAACTAAATCTCATTTAATTTTTGTAACTGAGAATTCAATTGTCGGCCTCGCCCGACTGTAATTTCTTACTTGTTTTATTGTTGAATAACTTTTAGTATACTATTTGTTTGCCTTGGGATTATCTTTTGGAGATGAGATTGTAGAACTCTTCAAGATGCTGATTATCTATAAGAGATTGTGCGTTATTGTAATTATAATATTATTTAAAGGGTTTGGGGAACAAAATAAAAAAGACAGTCCAATTAGTAAGAGTTCTAATGTTTATTTGATATTTGTGTCGCTCACCTTTTGGAGTTTTTAGTTTTAATGACAATATTTCTTTTCGCTTTTCAAAATGTTTCTTTTAAAACTATAAAATAAAACTATAAAGTAATGTTAGGAAAAGTATCTTTGTAGTATAAGGAAATTTTTGACAGTTTATTAAAATTAACGAGTACTAAATTAATTCCGTTTAATTCCAATAATATAACTACAGAGAAATATAAAATACAATGATACTTCCTGCCATTGTCTGACATTACCCTTTGGGGAAGCCCCCGCCTCCCCATAAAGTGACTAAGAGTTAATTGCAGCTTGAAAAGCTGCTGACGATAAGTCTGAACACGCTTCTAAATGTATAGCTTTTGTGCTAAAAAATACAAAAACACAGACATATCCTTTAATAATTTTGGACTTGCATATAGAGTCTATTATTTGAAATGGAAGTAATAATTGACACCTTTCGGGAGGAAGAGAAGCCATAATTTGAGAGCACGGATTTTGCTTGTAAATTATACAAACTTTGCAATGTTGAATAACAATTTAGAATCGCAGTTTGAGTCGTGATATATAAAATTCGGTCTGTGCATTCTGCACATATGGTTGGAAGGTATAATTTACCGAAAAAAGCCTGGCAAAATAATAGGCTAGCGTTCATAATATGGAAGAGGGAATTAAGAAAAACGCCCATTTACTCGTAAAACGAAATTCTATATATGAAAGGATTAAGTATTTTCAAATATTCATCAGAATAATAAGTTCTTTGGGCTAATATTAATAGTTTTATCTTTATAAAATTTACTGTATTTGGTGGATAATACTGGGCTTAAATTTTTTTTAGTGATTCGATTAAAGAAACGGAAAATATACGATATTACTCTCAGTGCTCTGGAAAATAATGAAAAATGTTCGAGAATATCATTATTTTCAGTAGTGTTGTGTAAAACCTGTACAGTTTTCTTTTAAATAGTCTTTAGCGGGTCCATGCCATCAAAGCGTGTTTGTTGCTTTATCTGAAGGCTTACAACCTCTTGTTCCTAAATCCGCATGGTTATCGTGAGATTGCTTTGGGTAGTAACTGATGTATTCTAGATGTCCGGTTAGCAACATATGTTTCCCAGGTGGATAGAGTTTTCGAGAGCCATCCTAATACTATTGATGAATCTGTTCATAAGAATATTCCAGAGTAATGAAAATTAAGAGATGAACTAACGTAATTAACTAAATAGGCTTATAATACTGCACTATTTAGTTCCAATCGTGGTAAGCAAACGGTCTTTTCGCAACTAATAAATTAGAGAAAATCGTGTGAGTTTGAGTTTTACATTTTATATAAACTGTGGAACAATATGCGTTTTTTGAAGCATCCGTTGTATTTGAACGGTGTCAGATGGTTTAAACTGAACCCAACGAGGAATGTCAACGCCTAAAATATCTTAGATGAAATTTCTAAGCATTCTGAGGAAACTGTATCATCCCATTCTAACCCTTCTAGCCAAAGATGTTGCATGAACATTTTTGCTTAAATAACTATCGCGCTGAATCGAAGAGTTTGGCAACCGTTGAAAGGATTTGACGCTTGGTAATTTCTGAGGACTTTTCAAGCGTATTTGTAGAGCTTAATTTATAAAATTTAAGGAAGTCTTTGGATACATTTACTAATAAATGGCTGTCATTTGCAGAAATTTTCTTAACGGACATTCCGGAATGCTTTAGGGCTTGAATTATTTGATTTTAAGTAATCATTGTTTTCCCTTCTGAGTGACCACATGAGAGAATGTCATCGAGATATGTTTCATTACGCAAAATATTAGCTGCTATGGGGTATGTTATATCAACAACTGAAGTAGAGTACGGATTGCGAGAAATTGTACTCATTTTACCCCAAAGTTAAATGTTTGCAACTGATTTTGAAAAAAAGCATTTTCGTAATGGTCTATCTGAGGGATTTACTAGTATTTGGCGATTCATTTTTTAAATATCACCACTGAATACATATTGATACTTTCTCCAGTTTAAAATAATAGTGATTAATTCACGTTGAAGCAAGGGAGATGAAATTTTCTGTTGCTTTTATATTAGTGCAACGTTCGACCGTTTTGTATATACACTGATAATAATCCATACATAACTTTACGAAAAAAAAATGTCGTAACTACTTCTTTTGTAATATATACGAAAATTTCGTGTATAATACGAAATATTGTTTAATCCACCCCTTTTCTATTTTTAAGAAAGTACGAAAACCTGTCGTAATATTTTTTTTCGTATATAAGTATTAAGAAACTTTGCTTTCTTGTTATGTAATATTTAACGAAAGTAACAAATTTTTTTGTAACAACATTATTTTTTAATTATTTTTGATTTCACAAAAAAAATATATATATATATAGTTTTGTTACGACTTTTGTTTATTTTCATAGTTTTAATAGAGTTAAACGTAATTTTAAATTTACAGGAAATTAGGCGGCTAATGTAAAATTTTTTATGTTTTTTTTAACATAAAAATTTGTTTTTTTTTTTTTATTTTAAAAGAACTAACATATTTGTGTCTTGAAAATCGTAAAATAAACAATTTTTTTTCTAAAATTATATAAAATTATTTTGCATTTTACTAAAATATTTCGTACAATTTCGTATATATTACGAAAGAATTATATAAAATTATTTTGCATTTTACTAAAATATTTCGTACAATTTCGTATATATTACGAAAGAATTTCGTGGTGCGCAACCACGAAGCCTTTCGTATTATATACAACATTTTTCGTGTATATTAGGCATGGATTATTTTCAGTGTATCTATAAGAAATTATATCGAGTTTTTAATATGGTGCAGGCGAGGTCGAAATTGCAGGGACCGTAACAGTTATAAGTTATATCAAAAAAGTTAATTTATAACAGTTATTTTATGACTTTAAAAATAAAAATTCATCTGAAAAAGTTATTTTTCAACCAAAAAATAAAAATTCAAATTATTTGAGGAGTTTTATTTGTCCGTCAGAAAATCTTCAATACGATTATATTGGTGTATAATAGAATAGGTCTACGTTGACTCCAACATTTTTGGGATTAAAAATTTTAGAATAACAGTTATTACATTCCCTGCGAAATTGTCATGAGAAAGAGGGTAACACTTAACAATTGCACCTGCTTCGCTTATGGTTTTATTTCGCAATTGATAAAGTTTAGTTACTGCACTGAAAATAATCCATGCTCAACTTTACGAAAAAAATTTCGTAACTTCTATGTTCGTAATATTTACAAAAATTGCGTGTATAATATGAAATATTAATAAAAAAAACTTTTTCTATTTTTACGAAAGTACGAAAACCTTTCGTAATATTTTTTTCTTGAATTTTAGCGAAATTAAACATAATGATATTAACTATATATATTAAATGTTTGCATAAATTAATATTTGGTAAATTTTACATTATTTATTCAAAATTCACTTTTTTTCAATCTATGTAAACTAATTTTTCCAAGATTATTTTGCATTATACTAAAATATTTTGTACAATTTCGTGTATATTACGAAGAATTTCGTGGTGCGAAACAACGAACGATTCGAGTGTTTCGTTATTGTTGACAATTCTCATTCGATACAATATATCATCAGCCATAAAGAATTTAAATTTGTTCCAAAGTTCTTTCGGGTTGGGTGGTGAGCAGGATAGTAATATAATTGCAAATAATGTTCCGATTTGGTAGTACGTTTCATTAATTTGGCCATCAACAGAACGCATATCCTCAAATGAAGTTGGAACACGAACATTTATTAGAAGTACTCGGAGGTAGAAGCATTCTGCATTCTAAGGGATGAGCAGTATAGAATCTACCTAATGCATCAGTGGAATAGAGATTAGGCCATCCATGAACAAGTTTCCTCGTTTTTGAAACTTCTTTGTTGATGCATTCCACGTATAGTATGTTGTAACTTCAGCATAGAACAATGTTTTTGCAAATAAATCAGTTCTGCATAATTCGAAAAATGATGTCAATGTCGTAGCCTTGCTTTTGCTACTCGACGGAATACATCCAACATCTCGTTACACCATTTTTTTCGTAACTCAAAATTATATTCAACTTTTCCCAAATGGAACAAGTAAGAGTGTAATATTCGGCTATGCCGTATCTTATATACCTACCATCAAACCTCGTTTGACTCGAATGAAACTTACTTATGTGGAATTCCATCTATATACTCGTGTTTTGAGGCCAGTTATAAGCGTTAAAGTAATTTTCTGAAGGGGACCTTATATAGCGGCGTAGGATCAATTATGGGTCGATCCTCATAAAATTTGGTAGATATAATTTGGTTCGTATTAAATTTATTTGTGTCGAATTTCAACGCTACACTCGTATTTTTAAGCCATTAATGAGCGTCATTTCCTGAAGGGGGCCTTATATGAGGGGTAGGGTCAATTATGGACCGATATTTATAAAACTTTTGCATAGTGATTGTGGTTTTAAACAAGTTATGACTGTTAAAGCTGCTTTTCGAAGGGCACCATGTATGAGGGTTATCCGAAAACCAATATTGCCCACTCTCAATACCAAACAAGCCTTACCTATAAGAAATATTTGTGTGAATTTTCAACCCTCTAGCTCTTTCCATTTGGACTCTATCGTGCTTTCAACAGACAGACGGACGGACAGACATGGCTAGATCGTCTTAGAATTTAATGACGACCCAGAATATATATACTTTTGTGGGTCTATGACCAATATTTCGATGTGTTACAAACGGAATGACAAAATCAATATATCCCCATCTTTTTTGATGGTGGGTATAAAAATAATTGGATACTGAAGTATGCTTGGGCCATGAAATAGATTTGTAAAAACTTTGGCTCTTCTTTTGGAACTGGTAAAATCGATCCCATTCGATGATAAATTTGTCCTTGTACACGAAATGTCATATAGTGGTATATATTGTATTTGGCTAACAGGTAAATGATTGCAATGGTTCTGGCGGTGGAACAATTTTTCATTTGAACAACACATTCCTGGAGCTTCGTTCTTGTATCTATATGCATTTGCAGAACCGACAAATATTATCCTTTGAACCAGTTGTGACCAATATATCTTCACTATAGTCTATCTCCGATATGTAATGAAATCCGTATGGGTCAAAAATATTTTGTCGATTAGTTGCCATTATATTGCGGTTTTATTTAAGAAGCTCATCTCAGTAGATCTTAAAACGGATATTCGAATTCTTTGACTATCAAGACTTTAGATGTATAAATGTAGTTCTTATACATTTTATATTTTTAATTTAAAGTATTTTTAAGTTTATATAATTATAATAATTTTGTATTAACATGGATATTAAACTAACAATACACGTATAATTGGCCTTATAGGCTTCCTATGTATTGATTGATGAAATAAATAAATAAATAAATAATTAGAGTTCTTCGTTATGGGTTATATCCACGCTTGTATTTTTGAGTTTCAGGTAAAAACGTAAAATTGGTAATTTTTTAAACTAATAACTTTAAACCGATATATCCGCTTATTATTCGCTATATCCGCTTATTCGGGAAAAACGTTATAATTTTCTATTAACTCGTTTTTTCCCCCAAATGTTCATATGGATTTTTAAGATGTTTGTGCAATGCTTGAGCCGTCAAAATTCTTTTTTTAATGGGTGTTATTATTGGCCATACAAAATGTTATGTTTTTTGCACTTGCAATTTCCGACCTGATAAAGTATATATATTCTGTATCCCTATAGATAGCGGAGTCGATTAAGCCATGCCCGCCTGTCTGTTGAAATCAGTTTTTAGAGGACCCCAGATATCGGCGAGATCCGAATATTTAATAATTATGACATGCTTTCGAAAAGATCGGTATTTAAAATCAGCAAAATCGGTCTATAAATAACGGAGTTATGAGCGAAAATCCGAGCCAACCTCTGAAAATTTCATCAAAAAAGAAATTTTTTTCATGTTTTTCAACAACAACACTGAATTGGAAAAAGATGTACATCTGTGTGTAGATGTATTTAGTTTAATTACGCTGTGTATTTTAATTTGTATGTGAACATAAATTCTAAATACAAACTTATATATACCTTTAATATTAAAAATACATTTAAATCAAATAAATTGTCGTTTTCGTTAATGCAATTATTAACAACAACAATTGTAGCAAAGCAAAAAGTACAAAAAAAGTAATAATAACAACAAAACCTTAAATAAAGTATAGTGTTTGTGTTATTGTGCGTGAGTTTTTCTAACCCATTGCTAGTAGCAATTGAAAAAATGCATACTTTGTTATGAGCTCTCCATACAACAACAACCATAATTATGATCCAAAAAATCATAAAAACTATTTAAGTGTAAGAACTACAACAAACGAAGTGAAAGACAACGCAAAAGAAAAAAGAGAAAAACAAACAACTGATGAAATAGGTGATGAAAATAGTAATGCTAATGTGGACAATATCCCAAATAGTATCAATAACAATATTAACACTATAAAAACATTAATGATAAGGAAGGTCACTTAAGCCCAATGCCAAAGAACACTGGTGCTATACCAAAAACAATCCAAATACATACATTGAGCACGCATAAAACGGAAAAGATCCAAACGGGAATGGCGGTTTTGACACTTATACAAAAGTTAAGTCCAGTCCTAGGACTTCAAAATTGGAACCAACTCAAAAAATAGCAAAAAAAAAAAAAAAATCGGTAAGTCAAAATCGTTTTGCACTCCTTGGCAACCAAGAAAGTGAAAATGTACTATCCATGCCATCTATTTGCGCGAACCTACTTGTCCACTTAGTTTCTCTACGCAAAGGAAACATTCAGAAAACAAAAACAGACTTATTCAGAAAAGTGTTTTAGAACAATAGTTG
>NC_060952.1:56619853-56623899 GCF_022045245.1 Lucilia cuprina | reverse complement strand
CAATAACAAAGGATGTAGATTTAATGCAACAAAAAGAGATGAAATATTGGATGATGAAATCACGTTGTAATGATGACAATATATACGTTTTTATTCATACAATTTAATGTATAACATGATATTTCAATAAAATTTTATTGTTGATTAATTTTTTTCAGCTTAGAACATTTATTTTATATTTTGCACACTTTTAAGATAATTAATTTTATTTTTCAAACAAGAGGATCAATTTTTACATCTACCACAACAGGGCGTTACCAGACTTTTTTTTAATTAATTATTACTTTTTTTTAATTAATTAATAATTAATTTACTAATTAATATTTTAAAAATTCGTGGAAAAATTCGCTTTTTAAGCGTTTTTTCAACCTCTTCAAAAAATATATATTTTTTTAAACCAAGTACACATTTTTAGAAACTATTGAACATGGTGAATTAATACGTTAATTTACAATCAATAACTAAAAAATTATGCGTTCATGTGTGACAGATTAAAAATTATAAAGATTTAATTTATTTATGCATATATTCGAATGCATTTTATAAAAATGGTTATATTTTTATAATTTATATATACATAAGTGAACCTTTTTACACTTTTTAATGCAAAAACGCAGTTTTTTCGAACGGCTTATCGATCTTCGTATAAGCATCATTGTCAGCTACCGGTTGATGTATAATGTCTCCAATTTAAATTAGCCGCTTAGGTGTGCTTTTCATCGATTTTTGTGGTATTTTTGTATTTGATCACGCGATATTTTGGATATATTGAAGTTACAATGTTAGTGTGCTTCGCGAAAAAGCCATTTTTTCAAAACTTTCACGTTCTTTTATCCAATATTTTAGCTTCTCCCGCAGTTATACCTTCTAGAACACATTTTAGAGATATACATTATACGACGCGTAATTACAATGTTTACTTTTTCTCATTTATACCTTTTGCATAACCGTAGAGCCGCAAATATTATATTCAAAACACCGCAAATTTTATAAAATTGTGTAAATTTGGTTTCAAAACATTGCGACCACGTAATCCTTTACTTATAAATGGCACAACAATTATATATAGTCACTCAATAAGTGTATACAGCTTACATTAGCAAAACTGACTTTCTATGTTGTAAGCCGCCCTCATAATATCAAAAAATTGTAAAAAACTACTTGGTTTTAATCACATTTTTGAGAAATTTTAACTTTGAGTGTTTATTTCTCCAACATGGAACTACTCTCGACCACAAAATTTTTTGGACGTATTCTTTCAAGTCTTGTGCATAAAAATTCGTCATCACTTAATTTTTAAAATACTAAACGAAAGAAATATTTAATGCATAAAGTTGATTTCAAAAAGAGAATTTCCCATATTTCCGATATAAGGTCACCTAAAAGCACCTAACTCATAATCTAATTAAGATAATAAACGCACTTAACTCATTATCTAATTAAGATAAAAATATTACTTTTATGCACAGAAAAGCCACTGTAAAATTTCTATCAGTCCACATTTGGTCATAGCTCCCGAACAAGGTTCTTTTCAGAAAAACACTTAAAAGCTTATAACTCATTACCAAATAATGATATCCATGCAAAGTTTGGCACAAATATTGCTTTTATACACAGAAAATTTACTTTAAATTTGTTTAACAATGACCCATAATTGATCGTTATTCCCATCATTTTCGAAAATTAAGCTAACACTTTGTACTCTTTACCAACTAAAGTTTTGCACAAGTAATCCTTTTTTATCTTCAGAAATGTTACTGTCAATTTCTTTTTCCGATCGTTCCATCGAAAGCCATTTTCACAGTATTTAACTGGTTGCATTATCATACCTATAATTATAAACAATTACCCCTGCTTATTTTATTTTTAGTATACGCATTTTTTTACAAATATTTCACCAAATAAGAAGTTATTAATATAAAAGTAGCTGGTGGAGGGTATTTAGATTCGGCACGGCCGAATGTAGCACTTTTACTTGTTAAATTTAAGATTTTGAGACCAGTATAACTCTTAAATTTTATATCAACGGCCTGTCGATATCCTTATAAAAAATGTTAGGAATTATTAGGCAATCGTTAATGAAACCAAGGTTGAAAGAAAATATATCTTTTTATATAAGGTTTGTTCCTTTACTTGTCAAGTTTGCAGGTTTTTACAGAAATTGTAAAAGAGAATAAATTTGAGCAATTAAAATTATTTTCTCTTTGCCAGAACTTGCAGGTTTTAGCCAGAACATTTTTTCCTGGCAAATAGAAAAGAAGAGGCACAAAGGAAAAATAAGAAAATTGTAATAGGTTGTGATGCCAACTCCCATCATAGGACAAGCCCTCATGGATTTCCTTACTAGGTACTTAAGACTTGATGACATCGAACTAAGGTAATAAAGCTACCTTCGTCAATAGAATCAGAGAAGAAGTATTATATATAACTATATGTTCAGAAGAGCTTACAAATGAAATTCAGGATTGGAGAGCTTCGGACGAGCACTCCTTTTCTGACAATCGGTACATAATGGAAGCGGGACTGGTTTCCGTACCTCTGTCTCAGATATTTACTGCATGCTTGAAATTCACATATACCCCCATTAAATGGCAGGATGTAAGGGTAATATTTATACTTAAGCCAGGGAAACCTAGCTATGCGACAGCTAAATCTTATCGACCGATAAGTCTTACGTCCTTCCTACTTAAAACCTTTGAACGGATAGTCAATAGTATGGTTAAAAGCAGTATACCCGAAAAAGACCTTAAATTTAAGCAGCTTGCTTATGTAAAGGGACGATGGGTGGAAACCGCCTTGAACGAAGTAGTCCAGAGGCCTCAATGTTAACCCGGCAAAAACGGAAATCTGTCTTTTCACAAGAAACACACAAATTTCTACTTATACCGAACCTTGCTTCCTGGGCAAGAAGATACCAGTGACAGACAAAGTTAAGCACTTATGTGTAATCCTCGACCGAAAGGTGCAATATCAAACTAATACAGGGAGTTCAGTGTACATGCTGCTTGGGTATAAGTGCCATGTGTACTACTTCAACCAAGCCTCTGGAAATATTGCTAGTTATTCCCCCCATTGAAACATATTTGAGATATGAGCTTACAGCCGAATTTTTCGTACTTCAAAATTATCAAACTCACATCCATTATCGCTTTAAAATTCTTTAATTGGGGTTTCCTGGTTCTTTGCAAGAGCTAAAACTTCATTCTGTGCACCTTTAACTTCAGATTTTTCTTTTATTAAGTAGTCAAAACAATATTAAGTATATGAATCTTTAAATATAACTAAATATTTCTTTTTACTAAAGGATGCTTGATACCAAGTTCTGTCTTAAGTTTTTGTTGAACATGTCGTTTATCTTGATGTCTCCATCGCTCATGATATAATTGCAATGTATTATCAGCTTCTGTAGAATTAACTTCATTTATTGTTATTGGAATGACTGGTTCGATATCTGCTTTGTAGTCGACTTAAATTCACTATTATTTATTATATCTTGGGTAGAAAACACAGAGAACAAGTTTTTAGATATGTTCGGAACATACGAAACATCTGTCAAAACCTTGTTGTTTACTTTTGATTTGATCTATATAGTTCCCTTTCCAACGACATCTAAAATTTTTTTACCAGCATCCTTAATTTTGCAGGAGTTATAACATCTTTCAAAGTTTTTAAATAATTTATATTATTTGTAACATGGCGGGTGGCACCATTATCACTCCACCAATCATTTCAAAAATCTTCATTAATTGCGTTTATTTTGTCACAAATTAGTGGTAGTATATGGTGAGATGTACATTTTACTTCACTTATCTGGCTTACGGTCGTTGATCCATTTTCTGCAATCACTTACCCAATGATCTTTCTTGTTGCAATAATTACAGACATCACATTTCTTATTAATACGTTTCTAACTGTTCCAATACTTGGAGAAATAAGTTTTCTCATGTGTTAAATAGTAAAATCCCAAAATTTAAATCTATTACAATTCCAACATTTAATGAACATTACAAGCGCAATTTCTTTGTATACATATGTGTGGAAGATGT
>NC_060952.1:56607626-56619753 GCF_022045245.1 Lucilia cuprina | reverse complement strand
ATGTCCTTTATCCTTGAATATCCTGAAAAATGGTATTTTGTTTTTCTTAATTTTTTCTATAAAAAATAGGCAACACAGCTATTATTGTGATGTAAAAAATTCAAAATGCGATCTCAATGGGTTCAGAAGTTACGGCAGTTTTTATTTAGCAACATCTAAAATTTCCATATGAAATGTGTGTTTTTTATACATTTTAATCTTTTTTAGCTCACTCAAATAAATGTTTTAATACCGAATAGTGTAAAAATTACCACAAACAATCATCTTGATGTTAGGAATATTATGGATAAAATAATCTGAAATCAAGTCTTAACTACACTTAAAACACACAATTTGTAGAGAATCAAATTTATGACATTTTAATTACAGATAATTTTTTTGTATCATCAGAAGTATTTCAGTTATGGATATAGTCAATTGGCAACCCTATCTTGCATAAAAATTACAGTTTGGGATCTCAATGGGTTCAAAAGTTATAACGGGTTCTATTAAGCAACCTCTCAATTTTTCAAAATAAAGCTTATTTTTTTAAATTTTCATAATAAATTTTATTACAAACGCAAATTATTTTTCTATTTACAGATGTCAAATGTAATATATAGCAGATTCTGAAAAGTATTTTGTCTTTACTTGGCCAATACTGACTGGGGCAACGTGATGGACTGACTGTGTTTAAGGTTTGGACAAAAAAAAGTTCCACTCAGCATCAATATTGTACTTATTTTTATGACATGTGAGGTAATACATATTTAATTTATTTTTGTACTGAGCGGCAGAGCCATCGGAAAAATAAAATATTTTGCGAGGAAATTTAACATTTTTTTTTATAAAGTACAAAAATTTTTTTATAAAATACTGAACGACGTGTTGTGTTTTAAAATGTCGCTTATTAAGTATAATTCAATTTGTAAACTTGTCCTGGCCATACATACATACATACATACATACATACATACATACATACATACATACATACGTACATACATACATACATACATACATACATACATACATACATACATACATACATACATACATACATACATACATACATACATACATACATATATACATACATACATTCATACATACATACATACATACATACATACATACATTTCAGTTATTTTTACTTTATTTGGCAATAACACTTTATAAATTGTGAATAAAGCTATATAAAAACTGCCATAACTTCCGAAACCATTGAGATCCCAATATCAAATTTTGACATCGCGTTGATAATTATTTTATCTATTTGTTGTTAAAAAAAGAAAATTAAAATACCATTTCTCAGGATATTCAAGGATAAAGGATCTTTTCCCATTTTCAAGATCCTCATGCCAGGACCTCAAATATTTTTATAAAATGTTAATAATGTGTAATTGAATTCCTATCGAATGATACTTTAATTGTTAAAATCGGATGACTGGTTCCAAATTTATTCAGTCGCAAACATTCTTAAATTTTCACAAAAATGCTCGAGGTGTCCAACTTTGGAGCGCTATAAAATTTTAACCATATATATAACAGATCCAATTTATACGTTATAGAAAGCGCATTTAAGAGAAGAATATATGATCCGAGTTTTAGCCAAATCAAAGGCATTAAAAATTCATGGTGTTCGAAGTAACTTTGGAATGACTCTCTATACAAATTGATAATGCAACTAGTTAAATACGGTTAAAGCGTTTTAGGGGCTGGACCTATGACCAATTATAGACCGATTGTAAAAAATCTTTAAATTTCTGTAGATAAGAGCTATATTTCAGTCAAATTTTGTATTTATTCCGTGATTTAGCAAGCGATTTTCTGAAGGGAACCTTGTATGGGACCGACCGCACCCATGTTATGAACCGATCGTGAAAAAGTCTTGAAATAAAATATTTGTATACAAAACTAATATTTGTGCCAAATTTTTTTATTAATAGCTTTATTGATAAAATGAGTAATGTTCGTTTAAGAGATTAATATGTTGTTTCTAGATAACGTGTGAGTAGTTTGAGTTAAAATTTTACTTGTATTTTGTTTTTGTTACAATAACAAAATACAAGTAAAATTTGTGCTCAAACTACTCGCTCGGTATCTAGAAACAGCACATAAAAGGACTTTGTATGGACCGATCGTAAAACAATTTTATAGTGTAATTTATGTATATAAAAGCATTTTTTTGCTAAATGTATGGATATCAATATTTGGTAATGAGTTATGTGATTTTCGGAAGGGAACTTTGTTTTTAATGGGTATCGCTTTTTGGTAATTAGTTATGTGCCTTTAAGAATTTTCCTGAAATGACCTGGTATAGGTCATCGATATGATCGATTATGGACCAATAGGAAAAAATTTCAGAGTATTATTTCTCTGTATATGAGTAATACTTGTGACAAACTTGATATGGATATCTTAATTTAGTAATGAAATATATGCGTTTAAGTGATTTTCGGGAGGGGACCTTAAATGGGAGCTATGATCAGTAGTGGACCGATGGGAAAAAATAATCAGTAATATTTCTGTGCATATAAGCAATACTTGTACCAAATTTTAAATAAATATCTTATTCGCGTTTAAGTGATTTTCGGGAGGGGACCTTGTATGGGAGCTATGACCAATTATGGACCGATCGGAAGAAACCAGTAATATTTCTAGGCATTTGAGCAATACTTATACCAAATTTTATATGGATATCTTAATTTAGTAATGGGTTATGCGCGTTAAAATGATTTTTGGGAGTTGACCTTGTATGGGAGCTATGACCAATTATGAACTGATCGGAAAAAAATTTCATAGTAATATTTCTGTATATGAGAGCAATATTTGTACCAAATTTTATATGGTTACCTTAATTTAGTAATGATTATGTGCATTTAAGTGATTTTCGGGAGGGGACCTGGTATGGGAGCTATGTCCAATTATAGATCGATTCAGAAATTTTTTTCTCTGAATGATTTCTATTGACATAGGATTTTAATTTTGAATTGAAGTAGTATTCTGTCGTCTGACCTGTTCATACGCGTTTTCGTACAACAAAAAAAGAAAAATTTTCAAACAAACAATCAAAAGTAAATAGTGAAATATATGTAAAATTAATAATAAAACACAATAAACACACATGAAATAAAAACAAATACAACACTTTCTTACGCAAAACAATAACATAAAAAGAAAAATTTACAACTTATCCACAAATAAAACACAAATATAAATTAAAAATAAAAATACCGCCTGTTTATCTGAGAATTCTGATCCATAGGATTTTTATATACCTGGGTATCATTTTCTATCGCTTTTCAACTTCCATCGGGGCATTGCTATGTACATTCGCAATGAAGTTGTGTCCCGTGCGAGCAACCATTAGGCACAAATGATACCGAATTTAGCTGTCTCTAGGTTAAATACAAAATTAGGACTTCAGAAGTGCAAAAATGCAATCAGATCCAGAGAGGAAGCTTTCAGAAATTGGCGTAATAACAAAAACGTCCAAACTGATAAGCTGCGCAAAAAGGCGAGGTCTTCGTAGCCAAAAAGGTATACACGAGCGGCACCTTCGCGCTAAGAATATATATGCTTTGTTGGATCTCAGATGAAATTTCTTGGTGTTACAAACGGATTGACAAGGGTATAATTTTTCACCACTAAAGCTTCTTCATTTTTGACGACATTTGCTCCTTTGCAATTTCTTTAATACATACATACAAAATTGTGCTGACATTTCATCAAAATCATTTTCTTCACTCTTGATTAAAAGCATCCAGCTTGATTTGAACGTGTCAAAATATGTTGGCAAAATCTGAAGAATTTTACATACTAGTAAAACATTTGGCAGTTGATTTTCGTTTCTTGCTTTTAAACCGTTGTTTAGTTTAGTAATGATAGACTTCGCATAACTATTTGCCTTTCTGTACGAATCTATTTCATATATGTGTATCTTCTTTTCTTCAGCTATTGCGGTGGTTGGTAGTGGTATTGGTTTCAGTAACTTACCATCTACAAAATGAACTGCTCCTTCATGATAATCCAATAAATCAAGTATATTGCGCTTCCAATCCTAAAGCGAGGAGTAAATAAGTTGTGATGCCAACTCGCAACCATGTAGCTTGGGGTAGTACAAACACCATCCGCAGGGGACAAGCCCTCATGGATTTCCTTAATACTAAAGACTTGATAACATTGAACTTAGGTAATAAAGCTACCTTCGTCAATAGAATCAGAGAAGAAGTATTAGATATAACTATATGTTCAAAAGAGCTAATAAACGAAATTCATGATTGGAGAATTTCGGACGAGCACTCTTTTTCTGATCATCGGCACATAAGATTCAAAATACTAAGGCCGCCACCAAAGCCGATGAAGTTTCGGAATAATTTTAAAACTAATTGGATAATGTTCGGGACCTTTCTAAAAAACCGTTTAGGTCAGGACACTTTTCAATGTGGAAATAAAGAGGATATAGATGGCAAAGTGGAAACGTTCACAAATGCCCTGCTTGAATCGTTCGAGGACAGCTTCCCTCTGCGAGAGATCTGCCCAGGAAAAACCCTGTGTAACTGGGGAGATCCGGAACCTTTAGAAGACTCTTCGCAAACTATTTAACCGGGTACGGTTAAATAGTGGGATGAGTATCATAATAAACTTGGTGAAACTTTTCTGTGAACAGGTAGATAGCGTAAATCACGTATCGAAGATAAAAAAATTTCTATCCAAAGCTCGTGTCCAACCGGAATCTATGATGGATGACACGGGCAGTAGGCTTGAGGATATGGAGGTGACAATAAAACTCCTAATGGACTATCATTTTCTGCGTCTGCGTTGTTGTTAGTATAATTAACCTTGAATGAGAATACTTAATTTTATTTATTTTGATTATCCTTTGTTTTTTTAGTAAGCCATGAAATTTTAATTTCTGAAATTCTCCGTAGAAAAATTTATTTTTTTATTCATTTGAAAAAGTTTGTTGGATTGAATAGTTTGAATAGTCATTAACGTCTGTAATTTTATTTAAATTATTTATTCAATTATAAAAAAGAACAAAGCCAAAAACTATCCCAATATTTGATGCAAATTTGATCATAGTTTCTTAAGGTAAGATTTTTTTATATTAATGGTTAATATTAGTTTCAATAGTAATTTTTTATGGTATACATCTTGTTTCGTTTATTGGAGAGACGTTGACTACATTTCAACAATTGTTAAAGAATTGAAATCACCGAAAATTTTAGGGAAGGTCAAGATTGGCAATTGGTTTGAATATTGCAGCGATTGTTGTGTACAATTTTTAAATTACGTCTACCCTATAAGGGAAGACACAAACCCCAAAACAATCTACGTATAAGGTACCCAGATATCTAAATATTTTCATTGAAACTGCTTCCGAAGATTTGTTTGGTGAATTATCCAATTATCATCCAGATTGCTTTATAATTGATCAATTTCACTTACATAAATTAATAATCTGTTTTCATTTTCAATCCTGATCCAAAATTACACTTAAATTAAATTTCTTTAAATTCGAAAATCTTTATTTTAAAACCAATTTTGGTTCATATTTTGAATTTTAATCAAATTTTGTTATAAGTAAATTACTTATTTTGTCAAAATTAGTTAATTAATGAATTCATACGGTCACCTTAATTAATGTTTATATAAATTAATGTAAATCCTAAAAATATGCTACACTAAAATAAAACTTTAAACACTTAGCCAAATTTAACACCTCATCACAATTCATTACCTATAATGTGGATTGTATCTTATATAGTTAATAAACACATTATTTTTGATACAATCCATACATAATTATCTACATAATAATATCCTCCAACTCATATAAACTATAATAATTGAGTGTTAGAATAAACCGTCACCTGTCATCCGGCGTCTGCTGACATCGATGGATAATAAACATACGCAAGTTGGATTCTATTTTATTGTTTCATTATTCTTCATAATAAATCCACTCTCAATTTCAAATACATAGACATATACTTATAAAGTAATATGAACAAAATTAACATTATATTAAACTTCCATTTTTCAACCAGAGTTGCCATTGTACATTAATTTGTAGTTCATTTATTTTAAATTTAAAATATTAAATGTTCATATTATTTTTTATTACAAAATCCCTAAATTTTGATAATTTCATGATATTTTCTTAAAAAAATTATTTTGAATAGAATTTCAATATAAAATTTAAAATTTCAAAATAAAAATTAAGCTGACCACCTTTAATTTTTTTATTAAATACATGTAATAAAATTTAATTAGACCAATTCATTTAACTTCACCATCATTTAATTTTAATAAACATTATAATATATAATTATAATATTCAATATGGAATCCTAAGTTTTTTTATTATCATGAAAAGTTAAGTCAAGGGTATGGTTTAGGTTGATTTAGTTTTTTTTTTTTTTTTTTTTTATTGGGCTGACAATCAACTCTAATATTTGTCAGCATGGAGGGAGGGCTTTGGAAGAGCGTAGAAAATACCATCAACAGCTACACTTCTACCTTTACCGCATCTTCTTCATCTCTTGTCTTTGTGAATCACTTATTTAAGTAGCTACCTAAAGTAAAGTCTATGTAATTGATTCATTTATAGTATTTTTTATTGATATGAGAACACACCTCACCTCCCACCGACGAGCACGGCCGTAATATTAGGTAGCCGCGTTCTCATAAACAAACCACCTTATGATAGAATCGTTACTGAAATTTTTGGCGCCTAACGTGGGGCCTCAGTTATCGTGTTTTATTATAATATTCTTGTGCAATTTTCATCCAGATGGGTTTGTTTAACTTTAGTTTTATTTTGTTTAAGTTTCAATTTTAGTTTTTTACCTTTTGTTTTCCCTGTATACCCTACCTATAGACTTAACTGAGTAGTGATACACATATTTCGATAACTTTGTTACGTTTGCAATATTTTGTGCGATTTTCTTTCTATAGTTATATTGTTTTGTAATTCTTATAGATATTTTAACATTTCCTTTTTGGACATTCGAATTCACACAGTTGAATTTTCTTAAACTATGAAAAAAACCCTAGTTTTTTTATAGTATTATATTTATAATGCCTCTTGTGCGTAGTATTGGAAATATACCAGTAGAGGTTGATAGGGACACCAAAATCTTCCCGATTGATCAGGAAGCTGGTGGAGACGCTCAAACACCTGCTAATTCCCCTTTGTCTGAATACGAGTTGTGTGAAACAATACAACGTAACTTGAGACCGGAGATAAGACACGACATTCTACATTTAGAAATATCTCGTGTTTCTCATTTACGTTGTGCAGTACCAATTTTAACAAATGGGATTACAAAAAGATACAGGTTTCAGATGTCGTTGTTAATGACGACGAGGACAAATTTTTAGATGAGGATGATACCGAAATTTGCATGATAGTGAAGACAGGAATACAAATTGTACTGAAGCTTCACCTATTCATCCATTACGGAAACCCTATCACATTCGCCTAAAGGATTATAAAATTGCTAGAACTAGAATTTTTAACGAATCGGATAATGTACGATTACCAACTAGATGTAGTAAAAGGCTACGTGAGTTCTATAAAAATAGGAAATAACTTGGCAAGCACACAATATCATCTTTGGTGAATAAGGAAAATGACAACCGACCTTATATTAAATTAAAGTTGCGTAATAGGATCTACTTTGCACTGTTAGACTGTGGAGCTAACGTTAATGTCATAGGAGGGGAATTTGGTGAATATAAACGGAGTATTGGTAATGTTAGGACAGCTGACGGCCAACGGTAGCGTTGTTACGGTAAAGTGTTTATAGAAATAGGTTACAATGTCAGGATAAAACGATAGAATTTTTGTTAATACCATTCAAATTGTCACATTAGTTTCTGTTAGTGAAATCGTTTCTGACGAAGTTCTTGATAAAATTCCCTTGACATTATCACAGAAACGGCAATTACAAAACGTTGTTGAATATTTTCCTAATTCTAAAAGAGATAGTCTGGGTTGTACTGCATTGTTAGAACATAATATAGACACTGGCGACTCAAACCCCATCAAACAAAGATATTATCCAAAATCACCGGCAAGGGAAAAATGGTTATGTGGTGAGATAGATCGCATGTTACAGTTAGGCGTTATCGAAGAATGTCCGACATCTCCTTGGCCATATTGGGAAGATGGTCCCCGAAATTACAAGGTTTCGACTTTACCATAGAACCTTGAAAAGGTTGTTCCAGATGCTTTGTCGCGTGCCTTTGATGATGATGAGACGGTTGCCGAAATCGATTTACAGATACTACCCTCTATTGATCTGAATTCTCCAGCCTTTGACTCACCTGATTATACGACATTGCATGACGAATTCTCTAAATCAGATTTTACATCAGGAAACCTCGACGAATCTTATATGTTCGACATGTTCGACAATATTTTTACTGGCCTAAATTAGTCGCTGATGTTAAAGATTATGTTTTAAATTGTTCTTCGTGCAGGACATCGAAAGCCCCAACAACTTCACTTAAACCACCTATGGGTCAAATGGTGGAGACTGTAAGTACCCAATCGAACGCGAGCGAAAAGGTAAATAGATCAATAAATAAAGCTTTACGTTTTTATTGTCGAAACGATCAACGACAGTATGATGAGTTTTTACCAAGTGTGAATTGCGCTATCCGCAGTAGCATCCATCAAACTACAGGACGAACTCCTTACGAACTTTTATTCGGACAGACAATGATAACGCATGGACAGGACTACAAAATCTTACGGAACTTGAAGCTTTTAGAGGAAACGGATACTGAACTGGAAAGACAGGACAACTTTACATTACTCTATTCAGACAAAGATTAAGGATGCTTATGACAAAAATGTCAAATCATACAACTTAAGATCTCGTATCTGCGTTGTTGTTAGTATAATTAACTTTGAATGAGAATACTTAATTTTAATTATTTTGATTTTCCTTTGTTTTTTTTTTCTAGTTAGCCATGAAATTTTGTTACTAATGTCTGTAATTTTATTAAAATTATTTATTCAATTATAAAAAAAGAACAAAGCCAAAAACTATCCGAATATTTGGGGCAAATTTTATCATAGATTCTTAAGGTAAGATTTTTATAGGTTAATATTAGTCTCAATCAAAGTAAATTAATAAAGTAGCGACATCTCTTGTTGTACAACAACATTTACAACAAACACATGTATTTTGTTTTTGGAATAATCCAAGAATGTTTCAAAATTAAATTTCCTTTAATAACAAAGTGAACAAAACATAAAAATAAAATATTACTTTTAAGTTGAAAATATTAAGAATTTAATTATATTATTATATATTATACAATTCATAACACTTATCAACTATTTTTAAACCACTTTTAATTCACTTTTTCAACTTTTCACAAATTTTAACAAATAGCAAAACACAATTTAAAAATGGCGACATAAACAATGTTAACATTTTCAAAACAAACTTTGACAACTAATTTCATTTTTCTAGTTAAAAAGAAATAGTCAGCTGTTCAAGTGAGGCTACTTTATTAATTTACTTTGGTCTCAATTGTAATGTTTTTATGGTGTAGATCTTGTTTCGTTTATTGGAGAGACATTGACTACATTTCAACAATTGTTGAAGAATTGAAATTACTTCAAGACCGAAAATTTTAGAATAAAACTAGTTTGAAGAAAGGTAAGGTCAAGATTGGCAATTGGTTTGAATCATACATGGGCACACTGCAGTATAATTTTAATGCATTGCACATTTCAGTAATCAATAAATTTTTACTGGTTACTAAAATTTTTTTCAGTATTCAGTAAATTTTTACTGAATACTGAAAAATATTTCAGTAAACAGTAAAAAATACTGGTAATGCAAATCTTACTGAATACTGAAATTTTTTCAGTAAAAAGTAAAATTTTCAACCAAAATGCATTATTAGTAAAAACAAGTAAGAGTGATATATTCGGCTGTGCCGAATCTTATATACTCTTCACCATAGTGTATTTTAAACATATTGGTTTTATAAATTTTTTTCCGACTACATTATTATTACACCAAAGCAAAACAAAATGAACAACAACAACGCTAAACGAAATAAAAAAAACAAAATACGCAAGGCATCAAAACCAACAGACATCTAACTAAACATACATAACGAAAAACAAAATAAACAACGCAATAAAACCAACCTACATCCAAATATACGAAGAGAATTCACAAAACAAAAACACACAGCTGAATAAAACCATATACATACATTTACACACACGTGTACATCGTTTTCTAATATACAGTGTTGTTGTTGCTTATTAAACAAAGCATGAAAAAAATGTGGCTTTTTTGATGAAATTTTCAGAGGTTGTCTCGGATTTTTGCTCATATCTCCGTTATTTATAGACCGATTTTGCTGATTTTAAATAGCGGTCTTCTCGAAAGCATGTCTAACTGAATTATTGAAGATTCGGATCTCGCCGATATCTGAGGACCTCTAAAAACTGATTTCAACAGACGGACAGACAGACGGACGTGGCTTAATCGACTCCGCTATCTATAAGGATCCAGAATATATATACCTTATAGGGTCGGAAAATTATATTATAGAAATTACAAACGGAATGACAAACTTATATATACTCTTCTCACGAAAGTGAAGGGTATAAAAATATTATATTTAACTTAAATTCTCATACAATTATTATCATATTGATCTCTTTTACTATATTTTTATTAATAATATAATATAAAATATAATAAATGATTCTAATAAGTTTTTATTGCCCGACAAAATAATATTTGACCTCTTATAAATTTATACATAGCTAAGTTCTTGTCTTTTGAAAAGATTTACAATCCCAAAAAGTAAAATTAATCTCACTATAGCTACTTGTGATAATATGTATAATATAAAATGTATAATATTCAAAAATATGTTGAAAATAGAATTTTCAGTAAATTATTAGATTGTAAGGAATACTGTAAACACATTTTCAGTAATCAGTAAAATACAGCATTTTTTGCAGTTACCAGTATATTTAATGCAATTTTTTTGCAGTAATCAGTAAAATTTACTAAATACTGAAATTTTTATCAGTACCCTGTAAAAACATACTGAATACTGAAAAATTTTTCAATAACCAGCAAAACTTTACTGAATACTGAACATTTTTTCAGTAAACAGTCAAAACTTATTTTTACTGGTACTGCAAAGTGCCAGTTTGAATATTGCAGCGATTGTTGTGTACAATTTTTAAATTACGTCTTCCCTATAAGGGAAGGGAACAAATCCCAAAACAATCTACGTATAAGGTGACCAGATATTTAAATATTTTTTTAAACTGCTTCCGAAGATTTGTTTGGTGAATTATCCAATTATCATCCATATTGCTTTATAATTGATCAATTTCACTTACATAAATCAATAATCGCTTATTGTTTTCAATCCTGTTCCAAAATTACACTTAAATTAAATTTCTTTAAATTCGAAAACCTTTATTTCAAAACCAATTTTGGTTCATATTTTGAATTTTAATCAAATTTTGTTATAAATTACTTATTTAGTCAAAAATTGTTAATTAATTGAATTCATACGGTCACCTTAAGTAATGTTTATATAAATGAATGTAAATCTTAAAAATATGCTACACTATAATTACACTTTAAACACTTAGCCTATTCTAACACCTCATCACAGTTCATTACCTTTAATGTGGATTGTATCTCACATACTTAATAAACACTTCATTTTTGATACATTCCATACATAATTATCTACATAATAATATCCTCCAATTCAAATAAACTATAATAATTGAGTGTGAGAATAAACCGTCACCTGTCATCAGCGTTACCGTCGAGCGACTAAAGTCGCAATTTGACCCTTTTTTAGCTACCCTGCCCCTTTTTGTGCCCCCTTACTAAAATGAACTAAATCTGCCACTTTTCAAGACTTTTGACCCTTTTATCCCCTTTTTTTAAAAAAAGTAGTTTTTGCTTTTATTTACCATTTTTGGAACAACCAGCTTTATTATATAATAATAGTTTATATATATAAAAGCTTCTTGTTTTTCATAATTTTTTCCCATTCGTAACGTGCAAATATTATTTCATTATTGGTAGCACTGCTAAAATGGCAAAAAGTCAAATAGCAA
>NC_060952.1:56606277-56607526 GCF_022045245.1 Lucilia cuprina | reverse complement strand
TAAATGTTTTGTGGTTTTCTCGTGGCGATCTAAATGATTTCGTTGAGAAATAAGTAGTTGCTTGCAGGCAATACATATTGGTTTCTTAGTATCCGAATCCTGTTTTAGGTGTAATTTTTTTGGGTATGATTTTTTTTCTTCGCAGGAACAGAATCATCCGATAATGAAATAATTTCTTCGTCACAATCTTCACATTCCGAGGAACTTATATTATCGGTATTTTCCTCCACAAGACTTGAAGCCTGACTCGTTGACGGCTGACCTTTTTTGCTTTTTAACAAAAACCTAACAGATAAAGTTATTACTATTGGTTATAAAATTCTAATGCAAAGCACTTGTGAAATTTTCAATACTTTATGTATAGTTTTTTAAATCAGTTTACTTTACAATAAAATTTAATATAAGCAAAAACTAAAAAAAAAACGTTTTCTTTTACGAACGATCTTGAAGCATTCTACTTACTTGTCCATTTCTATTCTGGGTATTAAGTAGAGAGTTGATGTTATTTTTAACTTTTTTGAAACAATCTATTTTTTGTTTTGGCACTTTCACTATAAACAGCACAAAATTTTATTATTTTTTGTAATTTAAATTTCTTTCACCACTAATTCTTTTTAATTTTGCTATTTGACTTTTTGCCATTTTAGCCCAAAAATGGTAAATAAAAGCAAAAACTACTTTTTTTTAAAAAAGGGGAAAAAAGGGTCAAAAGTCTTGAAAAGTGGCAGATTTAGTTAATTTTAGTAAGGGGGCACAAAAAGGGGCAGGGTAGCTAAAAAAGGGTCAAATTGTGACTTTAGTCGCTCGACGGTAACGCTGCCTATATCCTGTCATATACATGCTGCAAACTTCGTGGTTGATACATTGTACAATGATGACGGTGAGTACATCCAATGTAAAACCATTTGGTATTAAGCGAACGTGTTTAACAAGCTGCGAAATTGTTAGTAACATATTGTGGAAATGATTCTATGGCTGCGTCGAATGTTGTAGATTTGTGGGTGGTTTTATACTACCCGGTAGTATTAAAATAGAGAAGAACTAGAACAGAACTAGAACAGTACTAGAACAGAACTAAAACAGAACTAGAAAAGAACTAAAACAGAACTAGAACAGAACTAGAACAGTACTAGAACAGAATAAGAACAGAACTAGAACAGAACTAGAACAGAACTAGAACAGAACTAGAACAGAACTAGAACAAAACTAGAACAGAACTAGAACAGAACTAGAACAGAACTAGAACAGA
>NC_060952.1:56518427-56606177 GCF_022045245.1 Lucilia cuprina | reverse complement strand
TTTAAAAATATTGCCCCTTTTTAATGCCAAAATACCCTTTTTGTGCGACTTTTTTATCAAAAATCCCCTTTTTGTGCGACTTTCCAAAATTTTCCAACGGTAACGCTGCCTGTCATGCGGCGCCTGCTGACATTTTATTGTTGCATTATTCGCCATATTAAATTCACTCTCAATTTATAATACATACACATATACTTATAAAGTAATATAAACAAAATTAACATTATATTAAAATTCCATTTTGCAAGCAGAGTTGCCATTGTACATTAATTTGTAGTTCATTTATTTTAAATTTAATATACAGTGGACGTCCACTAGTACGAATTATATAGTGCCAGCCCCTTTCGTAGTACCGAAAAATTCGTATTATTGAACAACACATTTTGTATGTTTAAATTCAAATAATAAACATAAAATATTGGATTTTATTTATTTATGTTTTATTTTTCATGAAGAATTACACAACGAAACAAAATATAATAAATGTGTATTATTTCAAATAAATTTCTTGTACATATACAGACATAAAAGGGACATATTTACGTATACGAATTTTTAATTTTGAAAATATCGTGAGTCCAATAGTTGAAATGAGATATAGAAGGTTTTAAACTTTAATGTTTTTAAAAATATGTGTGCCAAAGACAATTTGCATGTACATATCTGTCCTAAATTGTATTAAACATGTTCAGATTACATAAAACTTTTATTAGAAACTTGAATGAAAATATCACTTTCAAAAACAATTGTCTAATTTAAAATTTTCTGTTAAAAACATGGAATAGTTAAAGGATCACATATAGTAATGCTTAAACCCATTGGAATGTGGAGTCATACTACTTTCAATGCAACAATATTGCCATTCGTATTATTGGACATTCGTAATAAAGAAATACGTACTATTGGACGTCCACTGTATTAAATGTTTCATGATATTTTCTTATTTAATTTATTTTGAATAGAATTTCAATATAAAATTTCCAAATTAAGCTGACCACCTTGATTTTTTTATTAAACACATATATGTATGTAATAAAATTTAATTAGACTAATTCATTTAACTTTACTTAATGATTACCATCATTTAATTTTAATAAACATTATAAAAAAAACAAATTTAGGATTCCATATTGAATATTATAATTTTCAGTATGGAATTCTAAATTTGTTTTTTTTATTTATCATGAAAAGTTAAGTCAAGGGTATGGGTTAGGTTGATTTAGTTATTTTTTTGTTTATTTTTATTGGGCTGAAAATCTACTCTAATATTTGTCAGCATGGAGGCATGGCTTTGGAACAGTGTAGAAAATACCATCAACTACTACTACCTTTACAGCATCTTCTTCATCTCTTGTTCTTGTAAATCATTTATTTAAGTAGTATATAAGAAGATACCGATGACAGACAAAGTTAAGTACTTAGGTGTAATACTTGACCGAAAATTGTAATGGAGACACCAAATAAAGGATAGGATCAACGGTGCTGGGCGATATGTAGGAGAACCATAGGCATGAAATGGGGTCTTAGTCCTACTATGACAAATTAGCTTTATAGAAGTGTAATTAGACCAATTCTAGCTTATGCTTTAATAATCTGGTGGACTGCTTTGGACAGAAAGTGTAATATCAAAGTACTACAGGGAGTTCAGCATACATGCTGCTTGGGTATAAATGGTGCCATGTGTACTACTTCAACCAATTCTGTGGAAACGTTGCTAGATATTCCACCCATTAAAACATATATAAGATATGAGAATATGTCGGAAATTTTGAAACGCTAATCCCAGATAAAATGTCTTGGTCAAGCGGAATATTGGAGCAAATATCAGTAGGAATCCGCTTGGGGTTCTATATAGAAGACCCAGAAACAGAAATATACCACCGTTAATTTTTTTCGTGAATTGGAGCGCACAACAGGCCCGATAGTGGCCTAGGTGTATTTCTTCGGATGTGATGTAGTATACATCCTCATATCAACCTAACCTAACCTTGCGCTTCCATATTGTATAATCCAATTCATTTTGAAGAGGCTTGATGTGTTTTAAAAAATAAATTTACTTACAGATTCTTCTTATAATCTTGAAGTATTTTAATCTTATTAAATTTCTTCAATATCTTGCAAAATTTCTCGAAAAATTCTTGATTTCTTGAAATTTTCTTTATTTGAAGTATCTTGAAAATTTTCTTAATTTAATTTTCTGAATTTTCTAGGCACATAACCTTTTGTAGTAAATATTTTATTCAAAATGAAAATATTATCAGAATTGAAAAATCAACAAATACAAATATTACTAATATAAAAATACAATTAATATACAAAGTACATATTTCATTCACAAAGGGCATATTTCGTTGTCAAATTAATTGATAAAATTTAATAAAAATATGTTTTTTACATCACTCTACTAAACTTTTTCCGAATCGGTCCATATTTGGCCATAGTTTACATATAACGTCCTCTTCCAAAAATTACTTAAACGCATACACATTTTTCATTGAATTATTATAAAATCTGGATAAAATTCGACTTGAGTATGTTTTGTGTACATAAAAACCATTATAAAACTTTTTTTTCGGATTGGTCCATTATTGGCCCTTAAAGTATACCAATCGATTCAGAATCATTTTTGAGTCGATTAAGACATGTCCGTCCGTCTGTTCGGCTGTAAACATTGTGCGCAAGGTACAGGCCGCAATTTTCAAGATAATTTGATAAAATTTGGAACAAGCATGTTTTTTGGCACAGAGACGAAGCCTATTAAAAATGGTTAAAATCGGTCATTATTTCACCTAGCCCCATACAACCGTACCTCCCGATTTGGGCTTTTTATGCCATAATTACGTAAAATATACTATTATCTCTATAAAAATTGCCACAAATGAGTCTTATATAAGTATAAAAAACTTCAAAAAATGTCTTAAACGTCTAAAATTAACTTGTAACTAACTGTTATTTAAAACTATATCCTTTTCCCAAATTTACCGAGGATCGTCCCACGTTTGACCTATACTTTAGAAAATTTAGTTTTTTTTATCAATATATTGCTTAAATACTTTGGAATTAAGGTAAAATTGAACATAAGAAATTAATATCAAAATTTAAAATTTTAACATAGCACAGAGAAACATAAAATTTAGCTTTTATAGGGAATACATAGTTCATGTATCCAAAATTAAATTCTAATTTACTGGCAGGGAATTACCCTGATTTTCATATTAATATCGAATTGTGATAGCTAAATTTAACATAGATCTAATAAATTGGAAAATCGTTTCGATAACAAAATCATCGATTCTGAAATAGTAAAGTTTTTAAAGTATTATTTTTTGTAAATTAAAATTTAATCAATTGTAATTAGCCAGTATTAAATTCATTTGCACAATAAATGAATTAAAAGTGTTATATACACTACCCCGGATTCAAAAATAAATTATCTCTTATTTTAGGTTTATTACGTACATTTTCCATACATTAGACTATCAATATAGCATTTCTTTAAAAGATAAAAATGTCGGAACGTTGACTTACCAGAATGAACGGCAGGAAATACAGCTAGTGTCACAAAAAAAGTAAAAAATATGTTAAAAAGTTGAGGGAACGCTTCTTTAAAAATTTTTAAATAGGGCACTCTTGTTTCACTCGAACTGCACAATGGTTTTTCTTCTTTAAGTCTTCTTAACTCATGATATCTATAAAATCTCTGGAAAATAAAAAAATAAAACAAACAATTCTATATTAAGAGCAATTTATAAATCAATATGTAATTAAGCAATCATGTTTTATTAAAAGTTCATTTATTTTAGTTAGAAAATAATTCTGGAAATTATCGGACAAAAAAAATTATTTTTAAGTTGTTAGACAAATATGGATAGTAAGATATAAAAAATATTTAATCTCATGGATTCCACTTAGTGATCAAAAAACTCTTAAATGTTAGGTCTAAGCTTTCTTAAAAGCGTCCCCGGGTGTCGGATAGGGGGTGGTGATGGACCATCTGTCCTCCAGCAGTTTTTGTTTAACTCAAGCTGAGGGAGGGCAGATTGTCCACCACCTGGGAATATTATATTCCCCGCATACAAAAAAACTCGAAAAAACAACATGGAAAATAAAAATAAAAAGATGAAAGTTTCGGTGCAGGGCCTAAATAACCCAGTAACGGCGACTAGTCATCCTGCATTCGTGAGCAAAATACTACCACGGAGGTGGGTACCTCGGCATGCCCTTAAATATGGATGACACTGAATCCTCAGATGATAATAACAACACCGTTATAGTTGAGTGATAGCATGGCTAAACTTCCTATTACTAAGAAAAGACTATCTGGAGCACAGAGGAGGAAGTTCGTCAATCCAACGACATTCCAAAGAAAAAATCGGACTTTCTCAAAGATCTCAGGCAAATAGGATCAGGTCTCCCAAAGAGTTGATAACTAAAAATTAAACTAAGAAGAAGAGCTCCCCGTCCACACAGTCGAAGCCAAGCCATAGGAGTCCAATTCTAAAAGTGAAGAGGATATCACTCGCTCGCCGAAAGACAGAACAGCAGTGCTGTCCAAAATTAGGAAAGTTTCGATTAACACGACTGCTCTTCCTGTGCCTGATAAGGACACCGCTGTGTCATCAATGGTACCCACTGCATTAATAGCCACTTCAGGTTACCCGGAGGAGTCAAATCCAACGAGCGGGGATGGGATCACAAACTCGCTGGAAGACAGTTTAAATGGATAATAATGATTGAGGTTATCCAAATAAACCTCCATCGGAGTGAGACGGCTACCAACGCTCTGATGGCTAAAATTAACACAGGTAGGACACATATAGCTTTAATCCAGGAATTTTGGACGATTCGCAACAACGTTTCTAACTTATTGAATACAAAAAGTCGTTCGTAAAGTTGTTAAGATTCGCTCCCTATAAACCTGCAGGGCCGGATGCCATTTTCCCGGCACTCTTACAGATGGAGGCGGGACTGGTTTCCATACCTATGTCTCAGATATTAACTGCATACTTGAAATTCAAATGAAGAGATAGATACAAATATTGAAAGAATGAATAAACTGATTATTGAAACAATTAAGGATGTTGTACCGAAATGTAATACTAATAATTACTTAGCCGAAATTTCTAATTCAACGGTGAAAATGCCTTATAAAGGAAAAAGTAGGATTATTACTCAAATCAAACGAAATAATAGACTAGAATAAACATTAACGGAAACAAACCTCAATTTTCAGAAATGTAAACTTAAATTAATCAGGAAACTTATAAACGAAAATTTTTCGAAAGCTGGGATCAGAAAACTGAAAGCAGTTTTGGAAACCTCAATATGTTTTCTATTTACTCCAAAAGTATTTTCCCAGCCCTGAAAGAAATGTGGAAATGTGTGTGTTAAATTTCTAAACTATGATTTATATCAAAATTTTAATAGGGTCTCAGATAGCTACAACAATTTAGTCCATATTTATCCCTTAATATCTTTTTTTAGTTAGATATGGAAATTCTTGACCCTTTACAAAAAATTTCAAGCCAATATCTCAATTACATTCAAAAATATGTTCATTTAAACCTGTGTCCTTTAATTTCATCTTTTTCATATTTTAGTATTAAGTATGACAGAACATACATTTGGTGTTGAATAAAATATTTGGACAATTTTTAAAAATTATTTAGTTAATTATTTTATTAAAGACTATAACATTGTATATACAATAAGAAATATAATTTTATTATGAGCCACGCACAACAACACCTAAATCACCCCACACAAACCACCTTTCCCGCCCACCGAAATATAAAACACAATTTAATACAATATCATCAGTTAGTATAATAGCTTTTTTATTTGAACTGTTTATCTTAAACATAATACAATTAATTCTTACAACCTACTTATATAGTTAATTCCTAACACTACTTATTTTCTATAAAATAATCTGTCATATCGGTATACATATCCTGAGGGTAATATAAGTCCTTTAAATCTTGCTCATTTTGAGATGATAGATAACAAATCCATCTTTTTCGCATAGTTGAAAGAACAGGATCAGAAGATAGAAGTAAACCATTAAAAATATCTTCATTCTGTGATTGCCTGGAGCATTTTCTTAAGCTGAAAAGTTGAACATGCTTAAAATCTCGATTCCTCGCTTCCGATTCAATTATTATTTGACCATGACACAATACTTTGTTTACTGTTGGTGTTAGGTTCCTCCATGGATACAGAGATACAAGTAATTTAGAAATTTCAGATGTATATTCCCCAAATCGATTTCCATTAATTTTATGTTTACTATTCAGTGCCATTAAAATAGTGTTAACTCTTCGAAGCAACTCCTTGTCGATTCCAGTTATTTTTGAAGTAATTTCAAAATCACGAAAAACCTTCTCGCCTTATTACCGTCATTTGTACTACCGCAACTTGGAAGTGGTTTGTCGATGTTTAATCCCATGTGAACTTTAAATTCTTCTTGGATTCTGCTTTTTTCCGCAGCTCTCAGTTCTTTCAATTCTTCATTATTTTTTGTTGATTTAGTAAGATTCTCTGGCACACTTCTATATTTGAGGTCGTATGCTATGTGTAAAAAGTAATCCAAAAATCGTATTCTGGCATGAAGTGGTGAAATTCCGAAAGAAAGGACTTCTTCATTAATACTTCTGCTTTGTCTATATTTGAGAATTGCGACTTTTTCTCATTACATATTGAGTATCTCCAGAAGGAAGAAGTTTCTGTTATGGTATTGCTGACCTTTCCATTAATCATTGTTAAGCTTAGCTGATATGATACGTTAATAAAGAATTCCTTTATTTTTATGCAAATGGGCTCCAGTGCATTTATTTCATCTTTTAAATATTCCACTAAATCCTTTGTTGTTTTCTTTGACTCCTTTATATATTCTAATCCAATTGGTCTACAAAAATTTTTTGAACCCGGAGTTGTATTGATCCATATATCTTCAAATGAATTTCCGATGCTTGACGATGATGGATTAAGGGAATATGAACGAATTCGTAGTGGCACTAATGATGACATAAATACACTTTTGTAGTCTGCTAATGTCCGACTTCCACAAGCTTGTTTGTATTCTGGAAGTGCTGATAAACCGTCACATCCCCACTTACACATTAAGACAACATCACAGTTATGAATTTTCCTTAGTTGGTCTTCTGAAAAGTCTGACACAATTCTTGATGCTGTGTTTTCGAGCAAAGATGATATATCAATACAAGCTTCCACATCATTAACAGCAATAGGTGATGGTAGGATAGCTTGTTTTTTTCCTGGATCGCCTTGTATGATGGTAATATATTGTGTCCTTTTTCATTGAGAGCTTTCCTTAATATTTGGTATTTATATCGACTGAGACCCAGTTCCAACATAAGCGCTATTGCTTCCTCTTCAGTAACATTTGATTGTGATGTTGGAGTTGGTATACTTTCCACAATTCGCTTAAGTCGTTTTGGTGATGCATTAGGAAGAATAGTTGCAATATGTACGGCATCCATAGGTTGGTTTTCCTTTTTCAGCATTTCGTTAAATGTATCAGCAATTTCCTCATTTGAGATTGAAAAAAGTTTTTGTGTGACCCTCTTTTTTTTGACCTTGAACATAAGTCTTCGTATGACTTGCAAGGCGCTCCTGCTGATGTGTTGTAAGTTGAGATTTCCGTAGTAGTTTCCATCCAACTACAAAATTTTAATCGAAATTTCTTTTGATTTCCATCCACAGACTTACTTTTTACATCAAAAAGTTTTAAATTTTTGATATGCCTGTTTTGTCTACTTTTCTACTATATGTAGTTTTTATATAATTTGAAATGTCTTCAATTCTTTCTGACCCTTTTGAAGATACACTCCATTAAACGGAACACAACTCTTCGTACTTTAATGTAATCTTCATTGTAGATTTATTAAATATGTTACTTAAAATCTGAGAAGTTTACTTATATACCAATTCTTGTCATTTCCGATACAGGTATTCCAAAGTAAAAAATTACGAACTGTCTACCTATTAACATTTAGGACTATATTACTATAACCTGTAATTCAGTCATTGATATTTCTTATTAGTGAATGAATCGAAATTATCATTACCTGTATATTTTTACCTACATGATCATAAACAAAACAGAACGAAATGATCTGTCGAAAAAATTTAGGTAAAAAATAGTTATAAATTTCTGAAAATTTAAGCATAAGCAAACAAAAAATAAGGATAAGCAAACAAATAGAAAATAGGTAAATATAAGATTTAAACATGTTCTGTCATATTTAATACTAAAATATGAAAAATATGAAATTAAAGGATACAGGTTTAAATGAACATATTTTTGAATGTAATTGAGATATTGGCTTGAAATTTTTTGTAAAGGGTCAAGAATTTCCATATCTAACTAAAAAAGATATCAAGGGATAAATATGGACTAAATTGTTGTAGCTAGGTTAGGTTAGGTTTTTCAGACTGCTTACTAACACGAGTAAGTCTATACTTGGGTCCTATTTGGTCCCTTTGTAACGTCTGTAAAGAGAAAAGATAAGGGAAAACATTTGGAAGGGGAAGAGTAGTGATAAAGAAAGTAGTGAAGAAACAGATATAGAAAGTAGAATGATGAGTATAGAATAGCGAAGAAGTTAAGACTCTGTTACCAGAAAAATCATAGTGTGTATTTAGTTACACACCCATTTCGACAATTTTAAGAATGCTAGTATACACTCAGGTTGAATAGCTGACAGATCAGATAGATCAGAAAAGTGAGACGAACCCAGCGCCTGATGACGGAGCGATTCCAGGGCCGGGCAGTTACACAGAAAATGAGTAATAGTTTCCTCTTCTTCTTCATTTTGACAGCTCCTACAAAAGTCATTATATGGAATACCAATACGTCTAGCGTGGTTTCCAAACCTTGAATGACCTGTAAGAACTGATAACAAAGCGCTCAGATATATTCTGTTTAGCCCTAAAATGTAGGATGTTTTATGAGAATCCATACGAGGCCACAGTAGCCTAGCGATCGAGCAAGTGTGCTCCTGAGACCATCGCTCCTGGGCTGAAATGAAGCAGTAATCAAGTATTTGCTTCTTGATGACCGCTAAGGGGACACCACAGAACTGGTCAATATCCAGTATGGTCATCCTCGTGCCGGCTTTTGCCAGAATGTCAGCAGTATTATTGCCAATTGTTTCCCCGTGTCCTTTGACCCAAATAAGGGTAATTCTTGAATATCTCGCCATCTCGTTTAGAGACGCACGGCATTCTTGGACAAGTTTTGATGTAGAATACACACCTATCAGGGATTTGATAGCGGCTTGACTGTCAGTATAAATTCTGATATCTCTGTTGGATATCCGATAGTACCTAAGCCAATTAGAAGCCCTTTTTATAGCTGAGATTTCAGCCTGCAAAATAGTACATTCGTCGTTGAGTCGGAAAGAGATTTTCGTCCCGAATTCTTCAATGAATATGCCCCCGCCGACACCTTTAGTTGTTTTTGAGCCATCTGTATAAACATTAAAGCTTCCAACACTTTCAGGTGCTAATTCATTATAATCGCAGATTAAACTATACCGGAAGTTCCTCGATATGCACGGTTCCGGAATATGGTAGTCAATAGCTTGATGTAGGTTTGGTACAAGATCTACAATCTTTGCATGACCACTGGAACCGTAGTTCCATTTATTCGTAATACTTAGTCTGGCTGCAGTATTCATTGCCAGTTGTTTAGCAAGAAGATCCACAGGCAGCCAGTTCAGCATGGCAAACAACGCTTTACTGGGCGTAGTCCTAAGTACACCTGTTATGAGAAGAGCAGATTGTCTCATAACTTTGTTGTAGCTATCTGCGACCCTATTAAAATTTGATATAAATCATAGTTTTAGAAATTTAACAAATATGTAATATATGACAAAATCTTTATTTATGAACAAAACTCAATGAAATCTTCAACGCTTGTTAAATTTGTCATTTCAAATTCAATGAAATGCAAAAAAAAAAAATTGAAAAGGTCAAAGGGCATCCCGCAATTCCCAAAAATAGGAATGAAAATCCCAAAAATAGGATTTTTTACATTTTTGCCCATAGGGTCCACATTTCTTTCAGGGCTGGGAAAATACTTTTGGAGTAAATAGAAAACATATTGAGGTTTCCAAAACTGCTTTCAGTTTTCTGATCCCTGCTTTAGGATTTTAGAACATGTCGCCCAAAGTTGAAGTTTTGATAAAAAATAGGTCATATTCGGAAGGACGCAGTGGCAACATTTTCAAAAAATAGGACAAGTTTTTTACGCCAAAGCGTTCTGCTATAAAATTGTTATATCTAACAAGAAAAAATTGAGTCCATTGGTCCAAAATTACGCTTTCAGAAAATATAAAAATCATTGTATTTGGGTGAAAAACAAAAAAATGGCACGAGTTTAAAAATTTTACATGTCGTAGGTGAGTACCTACGAGCCGCCACAGCTCCGTCCCTGGAGCATCTGCCAGGTTCATCTTCAAAACTTAAACTCAAATACTCATTGGCTACGCTCACGCCGATCGGATCGGCCGTTTAGAAATGCCAGATTTATTTCCAAAAAATTTCCATTCTGCCCCACTGTGCGTCAACGAAATCAACCTCGAGGATGGGGCAGTAAATTGGCTAATGAACGTATATATATTCCTATGCCTGATAAGGACACCGCAGTGCCATCAACAGTACTCACTGTATTAATAGCCACTTCAGGCTATCCGGAGGAGTCAAAACCAAAGAGCGAGGAGGTGACCACCAACTCGCTGGAAGACAGTTTAATGGATGACCATGATTGAGGTAGCGAGACAGCTACCAACGCTCTGATGGCTAAAATCAACACAGGTAAAATACATTGAGTTTAATCCAGGAACCCTGGACGATTCGCAACAAGGTTTCTGGATTAAATCACGTAAATTTCCAACTTTTCAACGCTGATACAGGATCTCGCCCGAGAACATGTATCTTATGTCACAAGAACTTATGTTTTCTCGTCTCAACAGACTACAGATTATCAACATCGATAGGTGCTGAAGCAAGGTCGTGGCAATATATTCCTTGCATCTATTTACCTGCCTTTCGATTCTCCGACACTACCTCCAACGTCGGATCTGATGAAACTGGTTGAAGAGGCACAAAGGAAAAATAAGAAAATTGTAATAGGTTGTGATGCCAACTCGCTCCATGTAGCTTGGGGTAGTACAAATACCAATCGCAGGGGACAAGCCCTCATGGATTTCTTTAATACTAAAGACTTGATAACATTGAACTTAGGCAATAAAGCTACCTTCGTCAATAGAATTAGAGAAAAAGTATTAGATATAACTATATGTTCAGAAGAGCTTATAAACGTAATTCATAGTTGGAGAGTTTCGGACGAGCACTCCTTTTCTGATCATCGGAAAATGGAAACGTTTACAAGTGCCCTGGTTGAATCGTTCGAGGACAACTGCGCTCTGCGAGAGCGGAGATCTGCCCAGGAAAAACCCTGGGTAACTGGGGAGATCCGGAACCTTGGGAAGACTCTTCGCAAACTATTTGACCGGGCGCGGCGTACAAAGACCGCAGTATACAGGGATGAGTATCGTAATAAACTTGGTGAATATAAGAAAATCGTTCGAAAAGCCAAACGAGACTCCTGGAAACTTTTATGTGAACAGGTAGATAGCGTAAATGACGTATCGAAGATAAAAAAATTCCTATCCAAAACTCATGTCTAACCGGAATCTATGATCGATGACACGGGCAGGAGGCTTGCGAATATAGAGGAGACAATGAAACTCCTAATAGATTCTCATTTCCCACCCGGTATATTGAATAACATAGATGAAACGATATTGGAGGAAGGGGAGGGTAACACGGAAATAGTTATTACAACTGACATGGTTAAAGGGGCAATCAAGAGCTTTGCTCCCTATAAAGCTGCAGGGCCGGATGGAATTTTCTCGTCACTTTTGCAGATGGAGGCGGGACTGGTTTCCGTACATCTGTCACAGATATTCACTGCATGCTTAAAATTGGCATATACCCCAGTTCAATGGCAGGATGCAAGGGTAATATTTATACCCAAACCAGGGAAACCTAGCTATGCGACACCTAAAACCTTGGAACGGATAGTCGATAGCATGGTTAAAAGCAGCATACCATACAAAGACCTTAATGTAAAGGGACGATCGGTGGAAACCGCTTTAAATGAAGTTGTCCACTACATAGGTGAATCTTTCGATAGCAAACTGTATACACTGGCAGTATGCATTAACATCGAAGGCGCTTTCAATAACGTGCACACTAATACTCTTATCCAATCCCTAGACCAGTTTTTGTTGACGGGTGCTCCGTAACTGGATCAACTACATGCTAAGGAACAGATGGATAAGCTGCGAGATGTACGATATAACTATCAGGAAAAAGGTATTTCACGGTATACCACAGGGTGGCATTTTGTCACCTTTACTCTGGGTTACCACGATTAATAGCCTCCTAAGGACCCTAACCGAGAAAGGACTTAGACCTGTCTGAGTCCTGATGTCGTAATACTTCTAAAGGGAAAGGATCCAAATTACTTGTGTAGAAGAGCTGAGGAGGCTGAATACGGCTTTGAGCTGGGCTCAACCGAGAGGCCTCAATGTTAACTCGGCGAAGACGGAAATCTGTCTTTTCACAAGAAAGACAAAAATTTCTACATATACTGAACCTTGCTTCTTGAGCAAGAAGATTCCGGTGCCAGACAAAGTTAAGTACTTAGGTGTAATACGTGACCGGAAATTAAAATGGAGACACCACATAGAGGATAGGATCAACAAGGCACATCGGTGCTGGGCGATATGTAGGAGAACCATAGGCATGAAATGGGGTCTTAGTCCTACTATGACAAATTGGCTTTATAAAAGTGTAATTAGACCAATTCTAGCTTATGCTTCAATAATCTGGTGAACTGCTTTGGACAAAAAGTGTAATATCAAACTACTACAGGGAGTTCAGCGTACATGCTGCTTGTGCCATGGTGCCATGTGTACTACTTCAACCAAGGCTCTGGAAACGTTGCTAGATATTCCACCCATTGAAACATATATAAGATATGAGGCGGCGCATACAGCCGAACGGCTCTTTACTTTAGGCGAACTGACCAAAAACGGTTATAGGACACGTCATCAATGTATACTGGACACATTGGAAGGTTATACACATTCATCGGACGTGCCTGATTGCATACCAGACACTGAATATATCGGAAACTTTGAAACGCTAATCCCAGATAGAATGTCTTAGTCAAGCGGAACATTGAGCAAATACCAGTAGGAATCCGCTGCTACACGGATGGCTAAATTAGGGGACAAAGTGGGCCTGGGGTTCTATATTGAAGACCCAGAAACAGAAATATACCACCGTTTACCTAATCACAACACAAGCTTCCAGGCAGAAGTACGAGCAATAACGGAATGTGTAAATTGGATTAGAATAAATATGGCGCCCACAGGGCTTAATATATCTACCGACAACCAGAAGGCAATTTGTGATAGAATTAAATCTAAGACCGTATTGGATAGTAAGAAAGCTTTAAACTCTGGAGCACTTTCTTTGCCATTGTCAGGCATTCGTCGAAGTTAGATCCAAGTATCTTGGAAGTGATGTTATTCCGGAAATAACATTCTTAACCAACACCGATTGGAAGATTCTTAGGAATTACGTCCAGGAAACTGAGTTTCTGAACATGAAAAAAAATAATACATTCAGTGAAAAAAATTTTTCTTGAGCTGGAGCGCACGACAGGCCCGGTAGTGGCCTAGGTGTATTTCTTCGGATTTGATGTAGTATACATCCTCCTATCAACCTAACCTACTTCTGAGAAATTTCATAGCTATACTCGTATTTTTAAGGCAGTAATGAGCGTTAAAGTATTTTTATGAAGGGGACCTTATATGGGGGTAGGGTCAATTATAGACCGATCCACATAAGATACATACTTATGTCAAATTTCTTCGCAATATTCGTATTTTTACGCCAATAATTAACGTTAAAGTTGTTTTTTTAAGGGGCCTTATATGGGGGTAGGGTCAATTATAGACCGATCCACATAAGATACATACTTATGTCAAATTTCTTCGCAATATTCGTATTTTTACGCCAATAATTAACGTTAAAGTTGTTTTCTTAAGGGGCCTTATATGGGGGGATATATCTTACTTCTGTTTAATTTCATTGCTACAATCCTATTTTTAAGCCAGTAATGAGCATTAAAGAAATTTTATGTGGGGACTTTTTATGGGGGTTAGGGTCAACTATGGACCGATCCACATAAAATTTGGTAGAGAGATATTGCCTAGTATAAAACTTATTTCTGGGAAATTTGGTAAAAAGATTATGGGTAGTATAAAACTTACTTCTGTTCAATTTCATCGCTATAGTCGTATTTTTAAGCCAGTAATGAGCGTTATAGTAATATTATGGAGAGGACTTTATATAAGGGGTAGGCTGAATTATGGACCGATCCACATAAAATATCATAAAGATTTTTTGGCTGGTAAGAGACTTACTTATATCAAATTTCTTCGCTATATTCGTTTGTTTAATCCAGTAATGAGCGTTAAAGTCGTTTTCTGAAGGGAACCTTATATGGGGGTAGGGCCAATTATGGACCGATCCACATAAAATTTCATAGAGAGGTTTTGGCTAGTACTATACTTGTATTATTTTAGCGAGTAATGAGCGTTAAAGTAATTTGCCGAAGAGGACGTTATATGGGGGGTAGGGTCAACTATGGATCGATATACATAACATTTGGTTGAGAGATATTGACTTGCATGAAACTTATGTGTGTCGAATTTCATCGCTTTATTCCCATTTTTAAGCCAGTAATGAGCGTTCAAGTCATTTTCTGAAGGGACTTTATATGGTGGATAGGGTCAATTATGGACCGATATACATAAAATTTTGTTGAGAGATATTGGCTTGCATGAAACTTATGTGTGTCGAATTTCATCGCTATATTCCAATTCTTTAAGCCAGTAATCAGCTATTTAGTCCTTTTATAAAGGGACCTTATATGGGGGGTAAGGCCAATTATGGCCATATGTCCACCATAATGCAGAATTATATTGCAGACGTCAAAAAACTGACCTATGCGAAGTTCATAAACAACGAATTTGTGAATATTTGAAACTATACATTTGTATGGGGGCTATGTGAAATCGTTGACCGGTTTTGCCCATTTTCAATACCAAACATTTCTGATCAATAAAATATATTTTTGGAAAATTTCATCTCAATATCTCTTATTTTGTGGACGCTATCGTAACTACAACAGACAGACGGACGGACATGGCTAGATTGTTTTTGAATCTTACAAGGTCCCAGAATATATATACTTTATGGGGTCTTAAAGCAATATTTCGATGTGTTACAGACGGAATGACAAAATCAATATACCCCATCTTTTTTGATGGTGGGTATAATAAACTGTTTTGCGTATTGTGCAATAAGTATGGACATCCCGCTTCATATCGAGGATGTGAGAAATACAAACAATTGAAACAAAAACAAAATGCTAGGAAAAATACTGTAACTGAAAAAACAACATATAATAAATACAATAGAGAATTTACTAATAAAAAGGATTCTTTTGCAAATATTGTTAGAGGAAATACAATTAATATGGAAGAAAATTCCAATGTAATTAATTATTTTATGCAAGAAATAAAACAATTTATGATAAATATGAATAAACAAATATCAAACCTACAAAAACAATTAGATTTACAAGTGTCTAGAGTAGATGCAATATACCTCGAACAACCAGCCAATAAAAATTTTAAAAATCTTAAAATTGTTCACATTAATGTTAATTCTATTCATTATAAGCAGAAGATATGATCTTCAACAATTTATCAATAAACATAAAACTGATATTATACTTTTGAATGAGACCAAACTGAACGCAAAACATGAACTACAATTACAGAACTATAGCTTAATTAGAAATGATAGGAAAGATGCTATACGTGGTGGCGGGACAGCAATATTAATAAGAGATAATATTAAATATAGTAATTACACAAATAGATACATAAACTTATTTAAGACTTTAGAGGTTTGCATTATTAGAATTCATATGAACACAAATAGATGTTTATATATAATTTCGGAGTATTATCCATCAGGCAATAACCATACTGACTTTAAACAGGAACTTACTAGACTCTTTGAATCAATAAATTTGCATAATATTGATAACTATTATATTTTGACAAGAGATATTAATAGCAAACATACAGATTGGGGCAATCAAACGAACAATATTAAAGAGAATATTTTACATAATTGGTTACTAGATAATGAGATCCGCTACAGGTGTAAACTCTATGCATCAACAACACCGTCATATCCCCGCACAGGATCATTCTTAGATATTTGCATAGATGACTGCAGACTACACATTAGAACTGAAAATAATACATTAAATTGCCTCAAAACTTTGGACTATGACAGCGATCATAACGCTATACAGATAATTGCTAAGATGGGAAATGAACAAAATTTTGCATTCTTAAAAAAAGAAACTGAAGTGGTAAGAAATGCTCTAACTGGAAAAAATTTCAGGAAAAAATTGTTCAAAAACTAAATGATGACGATCTGATTCTAAACAATAGAAATCTTACAAATGAAGAGATAGATACAAATATTGAAAGAATGAATAAACTGATTATTGAAACAATTAAGGATGTTGTACCGAAATGTAATACTAATAATTACTTAGCCGAAATTTCTAATTCAACGGTGAAAATGCCTTATAAAGGAAAAAGTAGGATTATTACTCAAATTAAAACGAAATAATAGACTAGAATAAACATTAACGGAAACAAACCTCAATTTTCAGAAATGTAAACTTAAATTAATCAGGAAACTTATAAACGAAAATTTTTCGAGAATTATTAATAAACGTATACAAGAAAAATTGACAGATATTGATCCAAAAGATTCTAAGTATATGTTTGGTCAAATTAAGAAAAACTTTAAACATTTTAAACCTTTAAATCTTGTAAATGTAAATATGATCAGGGAAATTATATAATCGATGGACCAAATCAAATGGACGATGTTACAGAATCATTTTTAGAATCAGTCCACGTCTAAAGAAATTGATCATCAGAACCATATACATACCCAAATAATTAACACATTTGATCAGTTTCTCAATACAAAAACCTTATTGAAAATAATCGGACTTCGTTAGTTAATTTTTGTGAATCTACACCATCAGATAATATTAATGATGAATATTTTATTAACAAGAAAGATTTAGTATTTGTATTTTCCAATTTAAAAAGCAAATTATCCTATGGAATTGATAATATTCCAAATATAGTACTAAAATGTTACATAAATATATATTAATGAGTATAGTAAACTATTTAACAACATGCTGAATAATTCTCTTTTTCCTAATATATGGAAAACAGCCAAAGTTGTATTATTACCAAAAAAAGACAAGGACCCCAGTAATCCTAAAAATATTCGACCGATAAGTGTATTACCCAATATTAGCAAAGTTTTCGAGATATCCATAAACAACAACATATCCAAATTTTGTAAAAATAGGAATCTTGTAAGTGAAAAACAATTCGGCTTTAAGTACAAACATTCTACAAGGAACTATCAATTCTCCTATTTTATTTAATTTGTATATGTTAGACCTATTAAACCAAATAGATAACATAATTGTATTTGCAGATGATTATTATTATATCATGCCAACGACAAAATTTGGAAAATTAATCAAAATCTTCAGAGACAATATAATATTGTGAAACAATATGCAAAGGAATATGTGAAACTATACTTTTCAGGCAACCAGTTAATAAGTGCAACTATGATATAAGAATAAATTGAAAATAATTTGGAATTAGATCTAGAGAGGCAAATTGTGATATCCCTAATAATGAGATAGTTAAGTATTTAGGTGTATACTTATACTTATATTCTTATATTTTAATCAACACGTCAACGAAATTCTACAAAAAGCAAGAAAATCCTTCTTTTTATATCATTCTTTATTTTACAATAAATATATTAAATCAAGAGTTAAAATATTAATGTATCAATCTCTTATCAGACCTATTATAACTTATGCGTGTTCTATATGGTTCAATATATCACCTTCTAACATGGAAAAGATGCGAATTTTTGAAAGGAAATGTCTTAGAGCATGTACTACACTTTACAGATCTTCAGAAAGTAATTATGTAAAATATATATCTAATAGGAAATTATATAATAAATCTAATATAATAAGTATAGACAACTTTATAATAAACTTAATAAGAAACAACGTGTTAAGATGTACAAAATGTCTAGAAAATAATTTGATAATGGCACCTTATTACACAAATGAAGAGTATATAATTGAGATTTTATCTAAAGGCTTTGTACCACCTGAAGCATTTGTTTATTTAGATAACAAAGAAATTATACAAAATGAAAAGAGCATACCAATATTTTATCATAATTTCAGAAGAGCTACTACTAAAGCAATCCATTCCAGTATAGATAATCTACTTATATAAATAAAAATCAATTGTCGTTCGTTGGTAATTGCATCAGTTGAGAACGGCTAGACCGATTTGGACAATTTTTTTACTGAAATGTTCGTCATAGTCCAACTTAGGTTTTTCCACAAGCTTGTTTGTATTCTGGAAGTGCTGATAAACCGTCACATCCCCACTTACACATTAAGAAAACATCACAGTTATGAATTTTCCTTAGTGAGTCTTCTGAAAAGTCTGACACAATTCTTGATGCTGTGTTTTCGATCAAAGATGATATATCAATACAAGCTTCCACATCATTAACAGCAATAGGTGATGGTAGGATAGTTTGTTTTTTTTTCTGGATCCCCTTGTATGATGGTAATATATTGTGTCCTTTTTCATGCGGAGCTTTCTTATATACCAATTCTTGTCATTTCCGATACAGGTATTCCAAAGTAAAAAATTACGAATTGTCTACCTATTAACATTTAGGACTGTTCAAATAAAAAAAGCTATTATACTAACTGATGATATTGTATTAAATTGTGTTTTATATTTCGGTGGGCGGGAAAGTTGGTTTGTGTGGGGTGATTTAGGTGTTGTTCTGCGTGGCTCATAATAAAATTATAATTTTTTTATTGTATATACAATGTTATAGTCTTTAATAAAATAATTATCTAAATAATTTTTAAAAATTGTCCAAATATTTTATTCAACACCAAATGTATATTCTGTCATACTTAATACTAAAATATGAAAAAGATGAAATTAAAGGACACAGGTTTAAATGCACATATTTTTGAATGTAATTGAGATATTGGCTTGCATTTTTTTGTAAAGGGTCGAGAATTTCCATATCTGACTAAAAATGATATTAAGAGAAAAATATGGACTAAATTGTTGTAGCTATCTGCGACCCTATTAAAATTTTGATATAAATCATAGTTTTAGAAATTAAACAAATATGTAATATAAGACAAAATCTTTATTTATGAACAAAACTCAATGAAATTTTCAACGCTTGTTAAATTTGTCATTTCAAATAAGAAAATGCAAAAAAATTGAAAAGGTCAAAGGGCATCCCGCAATTCCCAAAAATAGGAATGAAAATCCCAAAAATGGGATTTTTTACTTTTTTGCCTATAGCCAGCTTTGGGATTTTAAAACATGTCGCCAAAAGTGAAAGTTTTGATAAAAAAAGGGCCGTATTCGGAAGGACGCAGTGGCAACATTTTCAAAAAATAGGACAAGTTTTTTACGCCAAAGCGTTCTTATGTTCTTAAAGAATTTTTAAATTATAAAACATTTTACAATTTTACATGTCGTAGGTACCCTAGTTTGAGCCACAACAGCGCCTTCCCTGGGGCATCTTCAAAACTTAAACTCGAATACTCCTTGGCTACGCTCACGCCATTTTTATCCCGATCGGATCAGCCGTTTAGAAATGCCAGATTTATTTCCAAAAAATTTCCATTCTGCCCCACTGTGTATTGGGGGTCATAAGTTAAAATAATATTTTTTTTAATATCTCCTATTTCATACATTGAGGAGTCATTAAAAATTTGGGGAGAATTAAATTCACGGCATTTTTGTTTCATATAATTTTCCCTATTATCAGCTTTTTCGATACTTAATATTTCAAAATTCTTCTAAACCCAGGATCGGCAGACATATACTAATACTTGTATAAGTGGAAGAGCGAAAAAACAAGAAATGAGAAATCATTGTAATCTCTTCTCCACAAAAATGCATACATGGAAAACTGAAATTTAGAAGTAATATTAATGTAACACAATTTTTTTTAGATTAAAAGTAGCAAATGTTTTTCGCCTTGTTTTGCACATATTTATTTTAAATATTAAAATATATGTATATAAAAACACAAATTTGACTTTTTAACTATATTTTTAATTAAATATATAGATATTAAAGGTAAAGATTTAATAAAATTACATTACATTTTAGTTAATTATAATAATTTGCAAATTATGTTGAAAGAAAAAACATTTTAAAAAGTAAATAACTCTAAAAACTAATAAATATGTAGTTTAGATGCTAAAAAGTACAACAATAATTAGTATTATTCATCCCTTGATTAATATACTTTCGTTCATTTTCATCGCAAAAGCAAAAAACGAGCGACGACACAACCTGCTTCTATGACATCTTAAATGAGACTGAATTGTGTTTTCTATGCGTGTGAGTTGTCTGTGTAAATTTAGTAACAGCCAAAATACACTGTGTGTAGGAGTTGCCAAAATTCTCATTAAAATGTTTTAAAGTTAAAATTCGAACAAAATTACAGTTATTACTCTATATTACTACTAAGTCGACTACAAACTTAAATACCTTAAAAACTATGAAAAATAATTAAAATTTATATTATATTTTTTTAAATTACATCATTATTTCCCTTAACTTCATTAAACATATAATGGGGTTTTACATTACAATACTTTGTATTATCATTAGAGTTTCATTGCCTTTAATACAAAAAAAAAATTGTTTTTGAAAAATTTTCATTCATGTATTATGAAACTTAATTTTTTGGTTTATTTTCAATTTCAAATTGATTATGAAGAAGATTATGGTGAAGAATAAAATAAACCCAATTCACAAATCAAAATCTAAAAGAAAACTGCGAATAAATTGTGTATTGTATAAAGAAAAAATTTAAACAATTTTTGCAATACATTTCAAACTACAACATATTTTAGTTTTTCAGACTACAAAACATTTTCAAAAAATAATAAGTTGTATTAATACAAAATCAGATAATATGAAGTACCTTATACCTTGGAACGGAAGTCAGAGACGAAGTTGTCGTCCTTATATAACCGCTAAAGCGCTTTTAGGGGCTGGACCTAGTATAGGATAAATAGAAGTATACAAAACTAAAATTTTTGCAAATTTTTTATCAATAGCTTAATTGGTAATATGTAATGTGCGTTTAAGAAATTTTCGTAAAAGGACTTTGTATGGGAGCTATGACCAATTATGTACATAAAGACAAAATTTCAGAATTCTACTTGGTAATAAATATTGTGAATCTAAGTGATTTTCTGGACCTAGTATGAGAGCTATGACCAAATATGGACCTTTCGTAAAACAATTTTATAGTGAATTTATGTATATAAGAGCAATATTTTTGCTAAATGTATGGATATAAATATTTCGGAAGGGAACCTTGTATGTGTGTTTTTCTAAAAGGGACCTAATATGGGAGCTATGATCAATTGTGGACCGACCGGAAAAACATTTCACATTATTATATCTCTGTATATGAGCAACACTTGTGCCAAACTTTTATGGATATCTTCATTTAGTAATGAGTTATGTTCGTTTTAGTTATTTCGGGAGGGGACCTTATATGGAAGCTATGACCAGTTATAGACCGATGGAAAAAATTCCTAGTAATATTTTTGTGTATATGATCAATACTTGTACCAAATTTTATATGGATATCTTAATTAAGTAATGAGTTATACGTGTTTAAGTGTTTCGTGGTAATATTTCTTTATCGATATCTTTAGTAATGAGTTATGCGCGTTTAAGTGATTTTCGGGTGGGGACCTTGTATGGGAGCAATGACGAATTATGGACCGATCCAAAAAAACTTTCATTGTTATATTTCTGTATATAAAAGCAATAATTGTACCAAATTTTATATCGATATCTTCATTTAGTAATGAGTTATGCGCGTTTAAAAGATTTTCGGTAGGGGACTTTGTATGGGAGCTATGACCAAACATGAAGCGATCGAAAAAATCTTTCTTTGTAATATTTCTGTATATAAGAGCAATACTTGTACCAAACTTTATATCGATATCTTAATTTAATAATGATTTTCGGGTGGGGACCTTGTATGGGAGCTATGACCAATTATGGACCGATCCAAAGAAGCTTTCATGGTTATATTTCTGTATATGAGAACAATACTTGTACCAAATTATGACCAATTATGGACCGATTTTTATGGAATTATCTTGCATAGTTTTCGAGAAAATTACATCAAAATGTGTAAAAAATGCTTATTTTTTTCGAGGTAGTTTCAAGTTTTGATTCATAACTCTTCCCGATGTGAACCGATTTTGCCCATTTTCAATACCAAACTGCTTAGGATAACAATAAATATTTTCGGTGAATTTGGATAATGTCCTTGGCTTAGTTTTAACGTGGGCGTGTTTTAGGCAGACAGACGGAGAGACAGACGGACATAGCTAAATCGACTCAGAATTTCATAAGGACCAAGAATATATATAATTTGTATTTTATTCAGCTGTGTGTTTTTCAACGTGATGAACGTGACATTTAAAAGTATATGAAAGAAATCCGAAAATTTGCTTTTAAGGATATTTATTTTGTTTATATTTGCATATTTTAAAATAACTATAATTTCAACAAATATTTTCCGAAAAAACTCTATTTAAATATTAGCCTTTAAAATAATAGAAACTATTAAAAGCAAATGCTACTAAAGGTGCGAAAATATGCCGGAAATATTATTGTAACTTTTAATTCATCATAGTGATTAAGAAAAGCTTTCTGGTCTTTAATATAATAAAATTTGAATCTTTTTCTATAATAAAAGAAGTTGAAATTTTATGGAAAATACATATGGAAACGCCCATAAGTATTGTTGTTTTAATTTGAGGCCGCCTAAAAAAAGTGGTTTTTGGTCCCCCTTCTACCCTACATATGAACGTAAAAATATATTCAAATATGTATGTATGTAGAAAACTGTTTTACAGGATATATTTAAACATATTGTTTGTAACAGGATGATATGAAATAAATCCAAATATTTTGAATCAATTAATTAATTTGTCTATGTAAAATTTTATAAATTTTAAGAAATAACTTTATCTGAACACTTATTTATAGCAAAATAAAGTAATTTGTTTGTTGTATTTTTTTAAGAATATCTGATATTTTAATTTTCTACCATAAAAAGTAAAGTCGTGATATTAATTAACGAGATTTTTGATAAAATGTGAACGTATTGTTAATTTTTTAGGTCAATAAATTAAACATATTGTTTGTAACAGGATGATATGAAATAAATCAAAATATTTTGAATCAATTAAGTAATTTTTCTATGTAAAATTTTATAAATTTTAAGAAAAAACTTTATCTGAACACTTATTTATAGCAAAATAAAGCAATTTGTTTGTTGTCTTTTTTAAAGAATATCTTATATTTTATTTTCTACCATAAAAAGATATATAAATCTCGTGATATTAACGAGATTTTTAATAAAATGTGAACGTATTGTTAATTTTTTAGGTCAATAAAATTTTTTGCTTTTTTAGGTTCTTTGTTTTTTTTAATATTGCACAGTGGGACAGAGTCGAAATTTTTTGGAAATAAATCTGGCATTTCTAAACAGCTGATCCGATCGGGATAAAATTTGGCGTGAGCGTAGCCAAGGAGTATTCGAGTTTAAGTTTTGAAAATGAACCCTGCAGATGCCCCAGGGACGGCGCTGTGGAGGCTCAAAGTAGGGTACCTACTACATGTAAAATTTTTAAACTCGTGCCATTTTTTTGTTCTTCATCCAAATACAAAGATTTTCATATTTTCTCAAAGCGCTCGACGAAATCTTGAAACATGCTTGGACATACTACTTATCTCTTATAATATCAGAGTTATAGGCATTTAAAAATTTAGTGATACAAATTTTACCATAACTTGGTCCGATTTTTTTTTGAATACCGGGCGTAATTTTGGACCAAATGGACTCAATTTGTTCTTGTTAATTAGAAAAAAATAATAATTAAAAAACGATAAATTTCCAAAAAAATTTCAGATCAATATCATTTACAGATCCAAAAATATACGTTTTTTAATTTAATAATTCAAAAGTTTTAGATTTTTGCCAAAAATGTCTCTTAACTCTTTTATTAATAAAATAAAATTTTCTTTAAGAAAATATAACAATTTTATAGTTTTCTAAAAGGTATCTTTACGCAGAACGCTTTGGCGTAAAAAACTTGTTCTATTTTTTGAAAATGTTGCCACTGCGTCCTTCCGAATATGACCTATTTTTTATCAAAACTTCAACTTTGGGCGTTGATTATTTGTTGATTTAGTAAGATTCTCTGCACACTTCTAAATTTGAGGTCGTATGCTATGTGTAAAAAGTAATCCAAAAATCGTATTCTGGCATGAAGTGGTGAAATTCCGAAAGATAGGACTTCTTCATTAATACTTCTGCTTTTCTTTATATTTGAGAATTGCGACTTTTTCTCATTACATATTGAGCATCTCCAGAAGGAAGAAGTTTATGTTATGGCATTGCTGACCTTTCCATCAATCATTGTTAAGCTTAGCTGATATGATACGTTAATAGAGAATTCCTTTATTTTTATGCAAATGGGCTCCAGTGCATTTATTTAATCTTTTAAATATTCCACTAAATCTTTTGTTGTTTTCTTTGACTCCTTTATATATTCAAAAAATTTTTGAACCCGTAGTTGTTTTGATTCATATATCTTCAAATGAATTCCGATGCTTGACGATGATGGATTAAGGGAATATGAACGAATTTGTAATGGCACTAATGATGACATAAATACACTTTTGTAGTCTGCTAATGTCCGACTTCTACAAGCTTGTTTGTATTCTGGAAGTACTGATAAACCGTCCTTAGTTGGTCTTCTGAAAAGTCTGACACAATTCTTGATGCTGTGTTTTCGAGCAAAGATGATATATCAATATAAGTTTCTACATCATTAACAGCAATAGGTGATGGTAGGATAGTTTGTTTTTTTTTCTGGATCGCCTTGTATGATGGTAATATATTGTGTCCTTTTTTAATCCTTTCCTTTCGTTAAATGTATCATCAATTTCCTCATTTGAGATTGAAAAAAGTTTTTGTGTGACCCTCTTTTTTTACCTTGAACATAAGTCTTCGTATGACTTGCAAGGCGCTCCTGTTGATGTGCTGTAAGTTGAGATTTCCGTAGTAGTTTCCATCCAACTACAAAATTTTAATCGAAATTTCTTTTGATTTCCATCCACAGACTTGCTTTTTACTTCAAAAAGTTTTCAATTTTTGATATGCCTGTTTTGTCTACTTTTCTACTATATTTAGTTTTTATATAATTTGAAATGTCTTCAATTCTTTCTGGCCCTTTTGAAGATATACTCCATAAAACGGAACACAACTCTTCGTACTTTAATGTAATATTCATTGTAGATTTATTAAATCTGAGAAGTTTACTTATATACCAATTCTTGTCATTTCCGATACATGTATTCCAAAGTAAAAAATTACGATTTGTCTACCTATTAACATTTAGGACTATATTACTATAACCTGTAATTCAGTCATTGATATATCTTATTAGTGAATGAATCCAAATTATCATTACCTGTATATTTTTACCTATATGATCATAAACGAAACAGAACGAAATGATCTGTCGAAAAAAATTAGGTAAAAAATAGTTATAAATTTCTGAAAATTTAAGGATAATAGAACCTTTCAATTATAAGGATAAGCAAACAAAAAGAAAATAGGTAAATATAAGATTTAAATATGTTCTGTCATATTTATTACTAAAATATGAAAAATATGAAATTAAAGGACACAAGTTAAAAACATATTTTTGAATGTAATTGAGTAATTGGCTTGATTTTTTGTAAAGAATCGAGAATTTCCATATCTAACTAAAAAAATATATTAAGGGATAAATATGCACTAAATTGTTGTAGCTATCTGCGACCTATTAAAATTTTGATATAAATCATAGTTTTAGAAATTAAACAAATATGTAATATAAGACAAAATCTTTATTTATGAACAAAACTCAATGAAATTTTCAATGCTTGTTAAATTTGTCATTTCAAATAAGAAAATGCAAAGAAAAAAGGACATCCCGCAATTCCCAAAAATAGGAATAAAAAATGGGATTTTTTACATTTTTGACCATAGGGTCCACATTTCTTTCAAGGCTGGGAAAATACTTTTGGAGTAAATAGACATATTAAGGTTTCCAAAACTGCTTTCAGTTTTCTGATCCCAGCTTTGGGATTTTAGAACATGTCGCCCAAAGTTGAAGTTTTGATAAAAAATAGGCAACATTTTCAAAAAAAAAGCAAACGTTTTTTTATGCCAGAGCATTCTGCGTAAAGATACCTTTTAGAAAACTGTAAAATCGGTATATGTTCATAAAGAAAATTCTATTTTATTAATAAAAGAGTTAAGACACTTTTTTTTGCAAAAAAATTGCAAAAATCTAAAATTTTTGGAATTATTAAATTAAAAAACGTATATTTTTGGATCTGTAAATGATATTGATCTGTATCACTAAATTTTGAAATGCCTATAACTCGGATATTATAAGAGATAAGTAGTATGTATTCAAGATTTCGTCAAGCGCTTTCAGAAAATATATAAATCTTTGTATTTGGATGAAAAACAAAAAAATGGCACGAGTTTAAAAATTTTGCATGTCGTAGGTACCCTACTTTGAGCCGCCACAGCGCCGTGCCTTGAGCATCTGCAGGGTCCATTTTCAAAACTTAAACTCGAATACTCCTTGGCTACGCTCACGCGTAGCCGTTTAGAAATGCCGGATCAGCTGTTTAGAAATGCCAGATTTATTTCCAAAAAATTTCGATTCTGCCACACTGTGCAATTGTTGATGAAAATAGTAATGCTAATGTGAACAATATCACAAATAGTATCAATAACAATATTAACATTATAAAAACCATTAATGATAAGGAAGATCACTCAAGTCCAATGTCAAAGAATACTGGTGTCATACCAAAAAACAAGCCAAATACATTGAGATCGCATAAAACGGAAAAGATCTAAACTGGAATGGACCGTTATGTCACTTATTCAAAACGTAAGTCCGGCCCTAAGACTTCAAAAGTGGAACCAAGTCCAAAACAGGCGAAAACAAATTCGGTAAGTCAAAATCGTTTTGCACTCCTTGACAACCAGGAGAGTGAAAAAGCATCATCCATGCCTCTAAAAGACCACAAGCCACTTCCCCTCTATTTGCGCGAACCTATCACAAATCTATTGGTTAATAAGTTGTCCCAACTTGTAGGCAATGAAAATTTCCACATAGTCTCCCTACGCAAAGGAAACATTTAGGAAACAAAAATACAGACTTATTCAGAAAAGTCTTTTAGAACAATAGTTGATATCAACTAAAAAGTGCAAAGGGTTTGGCAGTAGTTATCAAAGGTGTAGATTTGTACCAAATGGTGACATTAAAAAGGCGCTAGAGACTGAAGGTTATGAAGTGAAGTCCATTCACAACATATTTAACAAGGACAAAATTCCTCAACCAATGTTTAGAGTTGAAATTACTTTTAACTCTTCACAATTCAAGAAAAAGGGTGATACTCATCCCATATATAGTTTAAGATATCTTCTTAATCGCAAAATAACTGTAGAGGAACCCATTAAACGCAGAGGTCCTCCTCATTGCCTAAATTACCAAGAGTACGGTCACACCAGAACTTTCTGCAAATTACCATCTGTTTGTGTTAGATGCGGAGACGTCCATAAAAGCCAAGATTGTCCCCACCTAAAAAACAGATAACAGTAAAAGAAAATGCAGTAACTCTGGTCAAAATCACACTGCTAACTATCGCGGATGTCCAGTATATATACACATGCAATAATTAAATAAGGCCAGAAGACCTTTATATGCTCAATACAAAACTTCTAACTTCCCAAGTGTTCCTAATACTTCTAGTTCTCAATATAGAAGTATCACAAATAAAAGCAATCAGAATAAATCGTATGCCCATACGACAAAAGAGGGTTCCGTTACCCAAAGTAATGCAAAACAAACTTCTAGTGCCCAAATAAAAATAATGAAAATCTGCAAACAAATAATGAAAATAATACCACGTTATTTTCATATGCACATGCATTAAAAGAGGGTGTACCCGCACCCGGAACAAATTCTCAAAACTCTATTGAAAATTTAATTCAAACCATGAACAGTTTCATGGCAAATATGCAAAATATGTTTCAACAATTAATGCAGAATCAAAGCATGCTCATGCAGATCCTGCTAAATAAGAAATGAATTCCCTAAGAATTTATTTTTGGAATGCTAACGGCCTTATCCAACACAAGAATGAAGTTGAACAATTCCTGCTACTTCAGGAAATTGACGTACTACTCGTCTCTGAAACACACTTTACCCTAAAGAATTGTTTCAGAATTAACGGATACTACACTTACGATACAAATCATCCAAGTGGCAGGGCCTGTGGTGGAACAGCCATATTAGTGAGAAAAAATATTAGACATTTCCCAATGCCAGAATACAAAAAGGACCATATCCAGGCCACCTCTATAAATATACCTTATAGCAGATTTACAATATCTTCAATATATTGTCCTCCTAGGTATAATATTAATCGAGAGCAGTTTCTCGATTACTTTAAAACTCTTGGACCAAGATTCATAGCTCATTCAAGCTGCTGATTATAATGCAAAACATACATTTTGGGGCTCTCGCCTCATTACTCCCTAAGGCAGACAATTGCTAGAAACAATATCGCATAACAGACTAGATTCCATATCTAGTGGCCAACCTACCTATTGGCCTACAGACCTCAATAAGATTCCCGATCTAATTGACTTTGCTATAATCAAAAACATAAAACGAGAATTTATTTCAGTGATCCCTTCACTGGACCTCTCGTCAGACCACTCGCCTACAGTTTTAACGTTATTAGAAACCCCAAACTATTCTTGTTTCCCTAACAAGATGACGAACTGGTTAAAGTATAAAATGTATGTCAGCTCACACTTGCTGCAAAACATTTCATTGAAAAATTACCATGAAATACAATCCGCTGTCGATATATTTACGGATATCTTACAAGATGCTATCAAAGTTTCTACACCCTCAGTCACCTTGGGATACTACAAAATGTCCTAGGAACATTGAGACTCTAATTAAAGAAAAGAGAACACTCAGGCGTCAATGGCAACAATCGCGATCTCCAAACATAAAGGTAAAACTTAATCAGTGCCAAACAAGACTTCACATCGCCTTAAAAAATAATAAGGAATCTAATCTGAGAAATTATCTTAAAAACGTACACCCTACTAAGAAAACAGAATATTTTCTCTGGAAAGCTGTTAAACATATGCAATGCCCTATTGTATATGAGTCACCCATACGCCTCCAGAATGGTCAATGGCCAAAAAATACTCAGAAAAACTTGAAGCATTCGCCAATCACTTGGAGAATGTGTTAACTGAAAATGATAAAGATTCTTCTATTAGTGCTAACATTATAAATAATGTGGTTCCACGCCCAATAAAATTCCGGTTCTCTTCCATGAAGACGACAATTAAAGGTGTAAAGGCAGGAAAATCACCTTGTATAGATAAAATTACTACCACGATGCCATGAAAATCCTGCAGATCTTGGAACACGAGGGTGTAAACCACAAGATCTTAAAAAAAATCCTTTATGGACTAATGTGGCTACTTGACTTCCAAGATAATTGGCCTAAATCGAACCCACCTGCCATAGCTCTTATGGAACAAAGAAAGTTGAAGTTCACTGTTCCGTTACAGATGAACTCAATATAATTCAAAGATTTTCTTCATATCGGCGAGCCCTCGCCGTAATAGCGTATATTTATAGGTTCTTACGTTCTACTAGTAAAAGAATAGAGAAAACTATGTTTAAAAGTTTAACGCTCTCTCACGAAGAGCTAAATAACGCAAAAATTAAATATATTAGACTAACACAGAAGTTTCATTATTCTGAAGATTTAAAGAATCTTTCGGATTCTAAGCATATTTCAAAGAAAAGCTCTCTGCTTACTCTAAATCCATTTCTCGACGCTCAAGGTCTTATGCGGGTTAATGGTAGATTAGCTAATGCCCCGCTTACGTACTATGAGCGATATCCCATAATTATCCCTAACTCTTCTCAATTTTGCAAAATTTTTCTCGAGTTTGTACACAAAACTCTAGTCCATGCTGACATAACCCTTATGATGAGCGCAGTAAGAAGCCAGTTCTATATTCCTGGTTTAAAAAGAACAGTCAAGAAATGCGTTCATCATTGTCTAACCTGTGTTCGTTACAAACAACAAGTGAAATCGCAAATAATGGCTGCACTGCCAAAAGAGAGATCCACTCTCTCATTACCGTTCTCACATACGGATGTCGACTTTGCTGGTCCATTTCAGATCAAGTCTGGCAATTTGCGAAATTCACCATATATGAAAGGTTACGCATGTATCTTTGTATGTTTTGCTACAAGAGCCATTCATTTAGAAGCTTGCTCTAGTTTAACATCAGAAGCATTTCTAGCTGCTTTTGCACGATTTATAGCTAGGCGAGGATTGCCAAAATCAGTTATGTCGGACGATGGTACAAATTTCATAGGCGCTAGCAAGTCATTGCTAAAGGAGTATTCGTTATTTCTTAAACAATCCTCCAAAGATATGACAGAAAATACGCAATTAATGGACTTGAGTGGAAGTTCATTCCACCTAGCGCCCCGCATATGGGAGGTTTATGGGAAGATGATATATCAATACAAGCTTTCACATCATTAACAGCAATAGGTGATGGTAGGATAGTTTGTTTTTTTCCTGGATCGCCTTGTATGATGGTAATATATTGTGTCCTTTTTCATGCAGAGCATTCCTTTATATTTGATACTTATTTCGACTGAGACCCAGTTCCAACATAAGCGCTAATGCTTCCTCTTCAGTAAAATTTGATTGTGATGTTGGAGTTGGTATACTTTCCTAAATTAGCTTAAGTCGTTTTGGTGATGCATTAGGAAGAATAGTTGCAATATGTACGTCATCTCGAACATAAGTCTTCGTATGACTTGCAAGGCGCTCCTGTGTTGTAAGTTGAGATATCCGTAGTAGTTTCCATCCAACTACAAAATTTTAATCGAAATTTCTTTTGATTTCCATCCACAGACTTACTTTTTACATCAAAAAGTTTTCAATTTTTGATATGCCTGTCTTGTCTACTTTTCTTCTATATGTAGTTTTTATATAATTTGAAATGTCTTCAATTCTTTCTGGCCCTTTTGAAGATACACTCCATGAAACGGAACACAACTCTTCGTACTTTAATGTAATCTTCATTGTAGATTTATTAAATGTGGTACTTAAAATCTGAGAAGTTTACTTATGTTCCAATTCTTGTCATTTCCTATACAGGTATTCCAAAATAAAAAATTACGAGTTGTCTACCTATTAACATTTAGGACTATATTACTATAACCTGTAATTCAGTCATTGATATTTCTTATTAGTGAATAACGAAATTATCATTACATTATATTTTTACCTACATGATCATAAACGAACCAGAACGAAATGATCTGTCGAAAAAATTGAGGTAAAAAATTGTTATAAATTTCTGAAAATTTAAGCATAATAGGACCTTTCAATTATAAGGATAAGAAAACAAAAAGAAAATAGGTAAATATAAGATTTAAATATGTTCTGTCATATTTAATACTAAAATATAAAAAATATGAAATTAAAGGATACAGGTTTAAATGAACATATTTTTGAATGTAATTGAGATATTGGCTTGATTTTTTGTAAAGAATCGAGAATTTCCATATCTAAGTAAAAAAAGATATTAAGGGATAAATATGGACTAAATTGTTGTAGCTATCTGCGACCCTATTAAAATTTTGATATTAATCATAGTTTTAGAAATTAAACAAATATGTAATATAAGACAAAATCTTTATTTATGAACAAAACTCAATGAAATTTTCAACGCTTGTTAAATTTGTCATTTCAAATAAGAAAATGGAAAAAATTGAAAAGGTCAAAGGGCATCCCGCAATTCCGAAAAATAGGAATGAAAGTCCAAAAAATGGGATTTTTTACTTTTTTGCCCATAGGGTCCACATTTCTTTTAGGGCTGGGAAAATACTTTTGGAGTAAATAGAAAACATACTGAGGTTTCCAGAACTGCCAAAGCGTTCTGCGTAAAGATACCTTTCAAAAAACTACAAAATTGTTATATGTTCTTAAAGAAAATTTTATTTTATTAATAAAAGAGATAAGACACATTTTTGGCAAAAAAAACGGCAAAAATCAAAAATTTTTTGAATTTTTAAATTAAGAAATGTATATTTTTGAATCTGTAAATTATATTGATCTGAAATTTTTTGTATATTATTGGAAATTTTGTTGTCTAACTAACAAGAAAAAATTGAGTCCATTTGGTCCAAAATTACGCCCGGTATTCAAAAAAAGGCGGACCAAGGTATGGTAAATTTTGTATCACTAAATTTTTAAATGCCTATAACTCTGATATTATAAGAGATAAGTAGAATGTCCAATCATGTTTTTTCAAGATCTCGTCGAGCGCTTTCAGAAAATATAAAAAAAATTGGGTGAAAAACAAAAAAATGGCACGAGTTTAAAAATTTTACATGTCTTAGGTACCCTACTTTGAGCCGCCACAGCGCCGTCCCTGGGGCATCTGCAGGATTCATCTTCAAAACTTAAACTCGAATACTCCTTGGCTCACGCCAAATTTTATCCCGATCGGATCAGCCGTTTAGAAGTGCCAGATTTATTTCCAAAAAATTTCCATTCTGCCCCACTGTGCAATATTACAATTATATATGAAAACATTTCAATTATTATTCACCATCATATTTATAACATTAATCTGATTTTTACTTTATTCGACATTAAAACCTCAATTTACTACACTATAGATGTGTTAAAATGTATAAAAAGCACTCACTTTCTATAAAAAGTGTACATAGCAAAAACAATCAGAGTTTAGAATTACTAATGTATTAGAAACCAAAATGCATATTTTCTCTTATGAATACGTATGCAATATTAAAATATAAATATATTTTATGAATATAATATATTTAATTGCTCCCATTCGAAATGTTTTTAGTATTTTCGCTGAAAATATTTACCCATACAAGCTATTGCATATTGCAGCTTACAGACAAATATAAAATCTTTTTTCATGCAATATATTACGCAGCAACTCGGTAAAATATTTATAATACCCACAAATATTTAATATTATATAAAAATATTTTCTTACACAAATTCGCAGTTAACAATATTGAAGCCATGCAAGCAGTAAAATACGAACATGAAATGTACGCAAGCAGAGCATATATGTGCCGACGAAAACACAAAACAAAACGATAGTCGCCACTATGAGGTTAAAATGTGAATAATGTATGCAAGATATAACCAAATTTTAATTAGAAAATAATTGAAAACGTTTGTATCTTTGTTTCTATAAATGTTTAATGTATATTATGGGAAAAATGTATGCAAGAAATAACCAAATTTTAATTAGAAAATTATTGAATTTTTGAATTGAATTATTGAATGTACATTAAATTAATGTTTAATTTGTATGTGGAGTATTAAAATGAATTTATTTGTATTGATTGTAATATAATTAGAAAAAAAATATATACATACTTAAAAAGTATATATGTATGAGGATGCAAAAACTACAAACAAGTGTTTACATGAAATGACAATACAGGTAAAAAGAAAATTTACAGTGTCTCGCATAATTATTCGAATTTAGGTGTTCTTTTAAAAGAAACATAATTTAATAATATTTATTGTATATAAAATTAATAATTAAATTTGATATATTGTCTAGAGAGTTCTAAGGTTTAATATCACACTCCTTAAAATTTGGAGAAATTACGTTTATTTAAATAAATTTAACTTTTTTTAAAAAAGTTCATAAAATTACTTCACAAAAGTATTAAAATTTTTCTGTATTTCATATTTGACCATATTTTACGGAACACAAAAATTAAAATCGAATGGTCTTTTTGCTTAAAATTGTTTTATGGGGTTACTATCAACCGAAAGGATATATTTTTGGCCCATTTGGTCCACAATTTTGGGGCCAATTTTTCATTTATCATTAAAATTACGATTTTTGACCATATTTGCATTTTTTCTATATTTTTTTAAGGGATAAAAACTAAATTTAATATTGGGATTTAATAGATTCCTTGAAGTATCTAAAAATAATAATTTTTTTCTAAGGATCTGTTTTTAAACACTTCAAGATATATATTTGGTATCGTTCTTCTATTTCTAATTGAATTATCTGGATCTTAAGTCCCTTTTCGTACCACTAGGATTGATATTATCCGACAAAGTTGGCTATTAGTGCTTTTATTGTAGATATTAGCACTAATATATTTTAAATTTTCAAGACATGGTAACGGTATACAACTCCAAAACGTGCCTCAACAAAACGTCATCTTATACAGTAGATTTTAGTTTTTACTACTCATAACATTCTCGATTATGTTGCCTATTACAACAGCACTGTATGTCCAAAATTTTGGGTTTATTTTGATCATATTAGATAATATTTAAACAGATATCAATATTTTTGAGTTAAACCATGGTGACATTCAGCCTAGAGGCCATTGGTTATAAAAATAATGATTCCACTATATTGAATGGCGTTTCTGCGAGGCATGCTTTGGAGTTGTACTTTTCCACAATATATTGAAAACATATAATGTATAACAGCTGATATCTAAAACAATATATAGAAGACAGGTTTTCCCGAAAATTTTTAACCCAAGTATTATAAAAATGGACTTGAGTTCCAATAAATTGAATTAGCGATAGAGGAATGATTCTAATAATATATCTTGGATGATTTAAATACAGATTCTTGTAAAAAAATATTATTTTTGGATACCCCAAGGGGTATATCAAATCCAAATAACAAATTTTGGTTTTATCTCTGGGAAAAAGGAAAAATCAAATACATATATTGCCAAAAATCGCCATTTTAATGATATAACATGAAAAGATGGTACAAATGCCCCAAAATTGTGGACCAAATGGTTCAAAAATATATCCATTCGGTTGATAGTTACCCCTTTAAACAATTTTTAGCAAAAAAACCATTCGATTCTAATTTTTGTGTTTCGTATAATATAGTCAAATTCGTATTCGTATTCATTCGTATACTTTTGTGAGGTAATTTTACGAATTTTTAAAGTTTTAAAAAGCGTGATAGCAAAGCTAAGGACTGTCTAGACAATTTAATAATTTATTTTATTTATTTTGCATACAAAATATGTTATTACAAGCCGCCAAAGGTAGGCGGAAACCAAGGAAAACCATTGGACTCCTTATTTATCTCCTCCAAAATCCATATACGAATTAACAGGAACACTATGTTTAAATTTAGACCTATAAACAGACCTTAGGATGCTTGGAACCAATGTAAAGTAAACTGTCGTGTCAATCAATATTCTACAATTCTAAATAAAATTTACACAGTACTCTCCAAATAGATGGGGTTTCCGTAGAGTAGTTTTTGTTTATCAATACAAAATGACCAAAAACCCAGATTATATTTGTTATAATATATAGATTTATTAGCTGCGTGTACCCGGCGTTGCCCGGGTATCTTCGAAAATTAAATTTGTCTATCATTAATGACTATATTTTTTATATTTAGCTTACAAATTTGGTGTTATACGTGGTATTCTAAAAAACATAAAAATATACATAGCATACAATCAATATAATATAGAGTATTTATTAACTTCTGAGGTTACACCTATTAAAATGCCGAATTTTATGGAAATCGGTTTAGTAGTTATGTCGTGAAAGAGTAAAAAGGGTATCAAATAAATAGTTATTATTAAATACATATTATACGTTTTGAAGATGTAATGTTTCCTACTGTTCATTCCACAACATTCATTATAATAGTTTTTATGAAAATCGTATCAGTAGTTTTTTCTATGCCTGAACGTAAATTTGGTTTAATAATTGTTTTACAAAAATGTGGAAAAAGAACTTGAAATAAAAACAAAATAATATATATTTTTCTTTCTTTTTATTTTCTATAAAACAAATAAAAATATTTATATAAATTTAAAACTAACATATCATTTTCATGTAAATTAAAATAATTAAACTTATTTAAAATGTTATTAAAAGTAATTTAGAAATTTCAGATGTATATTCCCCAAATCGATTTCCATTAATTTTATGTCTACTATTTAGTGCCATTAAAATAGTGTTAACTCTTCGAAGCAACTCCTTGTCGATTCCAGTTTTTTTGAAGTAATTTCAAAATCACGAAACAACTTTCTGGCCGTATTACCGTCATTTGTACTACCGCAACTTGGAAGTGGTTTGTCGATGTTTAATCCCATCTGATTAAATTCTTCTTGGATTCTGCTTTTTTCCGCAGCTCTCAGTTCTTTCAATTCTTCATTATTTTTTGTTGATTTAGTAAGATTCTCTGGCACACTTCTATATTTGAGGTCGTATGCTATGTGTAAAAAGTAATCCAAAAATCGTATTCTGGCATGAAGTGGTGAAATTCCGAAAGACAGGACTTCTTCATTAATACTTCTGCTTTTGTTTATATTTGAGAATTGCGACTTTTTCTCATTACATATTGAGCATCTCCAGAAGGAAGAAGTTTTTGTTATGACATTGCTAACCATCAATCATTGTTAAGCTTAGCTGATATGATACGTTAATAGAGAATTCCTTTATTTTTATGCAAATGGGCTCCAGTGCATTTATTTCATCTTTAAGGGAATATGAACGAATTCGTAATGGCACTAATGATGACATAAATACACTTTTGAAGTCTGCTAATGTCCGACTTCCACAAGCTTGTTTGTATTCTGGAAGTGCTGATAAACCGCCACTTCCCCACTTACACATTAAGACAACATCACAGTTATGAATTAGTTGGTCTTCTGAAAAGTCTGACACAATTCTTGATGCTGTGTTTTCGAGCAAAGATGATATATCAATACAAGCTTCCACATCATTAACAGCAATAGGTGATGGTAGGATAGTTTGTTTTTTCCTGGATCGCCTATTCCTTTATTTTTATGCAAATGGGCTCCAGTGCATTTATTTCATCTTTTAAATATTCCACTAAATCTTTTGTTGTTTTCTTTGACTCCTGTATATATTCAAATCCAATGGGTCTACAAAATTTTTTTGAACCCGGAGTTGTATTGAACGAATTCGTAATGGCACTAATGATGACATAAATACACTTTTGTAGTCTGCTAATGTCCGACTTCCACAAGCTTGTTTGTATTCTGGAAGTGCTGATAAACCGTCACATCCCCACTTACACATTAAGACAACATTACAGTTATGAATTTTACTTAGTTAGTCTTCTGAAAAGTCTGACACAATTCTTGATGCTGTGTTTTCGAGCAAAGATGATATATTAATACAAGCTTCCACATCATTAATAGCAATAGGTGATGGTAGGATAGTTTGTTTTTTTCCTGGATCGCCTTGTATGATGGTAATATATTGTGTCCTTGTTCATGCAGAGCTTTCCTTAATATTTGGTACTTATTTCGACTGAGACCCAGTTCCAACATTAGCGCTATTGCTTCCTCTTCAGTAAAATTTGATTGTGATGTTGAAGTTGGTATACTTTCCACAATTCTCCTAAGTCGTTTTGGTGATGCATTAGAAAGAATAGTTGCAATATGTACGACATCCATAGGTTGGTTTCCCTTTTTCATCATTTCGTTAAATGTATCAGCAATTTCCTCATTTAAGATTGAAAAAAGTTTTTGTGTGACCCTCTTTTTTTTTGACCTTGAACATAAGTCTTCGTATGACTTGTGTTGTTAGTTGAGATTTCCGTAGTAGTTTCCATCCAACTACAAAATTTTAATCGAAATTTCTTTTGATTTCCATCCACAGACTTACTTTTTACATAAAAAAGATTTAAAAAGTTTTCAATTTTTGATATGCCTGTTTTGTCTACTTTTCTACTATATGTAGTTTTTATATAATTTGAAATGTCTTCAATTCTTTCTGGCCCTTTTGAAGATACACTCCATAAAACGGAACACAACTCTTTACTCTTTACGTACTTTAATGTAATCTTCATTGTAGATTTATTAAATATGGTACTTAAAATCTGAGAAGTTTACTTATATGCCAATTCTTGTCATTTCCGATACAGGTATTCCTATTAACAATTAGGACTATATTACTATAACCTGTAATTCAGTCATTGATATTTCTTATTAGTGAATGAATCGAAATTATCATTACCTGTATATTTTTACCTACATGATCATAAACGACGCTTATTAAATTTGTCATTTCAAATAAGAAAATGCAAAAAAAAATTGAAAAGGTCAAAGGGCATCCCGCAATTCCCAAAAATAGGAATGAAAATCCCAAAAATGGGATTTTTTACATTTTTGTCCATAGGGTCCACATTTCTTTCAGGGCTGGAAAAATACTTTTGGAGTAAATAGAAAACATATTGAGGTTTCCAAAACTGCTTTTAGTTTTCTGATCCCAGCTTTGGGATTTTAGAACATGTCGCCCAAAGTTGAAGTTTTGATAAAAAATAGGTCATATTCGGAAGGACGCAGTGGCAACATTTTCAAAAAATAGGACAAGTTTTTTACGCCAAAGCGTTCTGCGTAAAGATACCTTTTAGAAAACTATAAAATTGTTATATGTTCTTAAAGAAAATTTTATTTTATTAATAAAAGAGTTAAGACACATTTTGGGCAAAAAAAACGGCAAAAATCTAAAATTTTTTGAATTTTAAAATTAAAAAACGTATATTTTTGGATCTGTAAATGATATTGATATGGTATATTATTGGAAATTTTATTGTCTAACTAACAGAAAAAATTGAGTGCATTTGGTCCAAAATTACGCCGGTATTCAAAAAAAGGCGGACATGGTATGGTAAATTTTGTATCACTAAATTTTTAAATGCCTATAACTCGGATATTATAAGAGATAAGTAGTAGTCAAGATCTCGTCGAGCGCTTTCAGAAAATATAAAAATCTTTGTATTTGGGTAAAAAACAAAAAAATGGCACGAGTTTAAAAATTTTACATGTCGTAGGTACCCTACTTTAAGCCGCCACAGCTCCGTTCCTGGGGCATCTGCGGGGTTCATCTTTAAAACTTAAACTCGAATACTCCTTGGCTACGCTCACGCCAAATTTTATCCCGATCGGATCAGCCGTTTAGAAATGCCAGATTTATTTTCAAAAAATTTCCTTTCTGCCCCACTGTGTGGCGGTATACGTCGATGATTTGATTATTGGATGCAGTAACATAGCAGTTGTGCATGTGGTGAAGAGACAAATTGCCGATAATTTTGAGGTTAATGACAAAGGTGTACTCAACCATTTTGTAGGAATGGAAATAGAGCGCGAAGGCGATACAGGTACGATTAAATTGAGTCAATCTCAATATATTCGTGATATTTTGAGAGAATATGGTGTAGATGAATGCAAATCAGTCTCGGTGCCACTTGAGGCTGGTTATCAGGTAAATTGTAATGATGACTGTGAGAAAGTTGATCAACATGATTACCAATCACTTGTTGTTACACTCATGTACCTTGCGATTTCTACAAGACCGGATATTTTGCATTCCGTGTCCAAGTTTTCCACAAACGCAGCAAGCACATCGACATAAAGTTTCATCATATCAGAGAGCTGGTGCAAAGTAAACAGGTGGAGCTTGTATATTGTCCAACAGCTGATATGATTGCGGATGTTTTGACGAAAAACCTACCAAGGGTTAAACATTTTAATTGTGTGAATTTGATGAAATTAAATTAATTTTTATTTGTAAAACAACATCCACATTGAGAAGGAGTGTTGAAGATGATATGGCAACTCTACAATGTGTACGTTGTTACCACTGAATACTAAGAAATGAAACGCTGTCATTTTTTTACAACAACAACGTTACGCTCTTCTCACAGACGAGTTCTGTGTAACTCCAACACATATGTAAGAAACTTACTCTCTCTACAAACCTCAAAACTTTGTCGCAAAAATTCGTGGCTTATAGAACTTGAAAATATTTTTTATCACTTAACGTTATATTTTATTATTTTTTTGCACACTTTAGATATATTTAATAGCCCGAAAAGATTTAATTTTTTACAAACGAAAAAAATATTTTTTTTATTTATTTGACATTTAATTTTTGTTGTTGAAATTAAAACGAAAAAAGAACAATGTTGTAAATTTTCGTATGGTACAAGAAAAAAATATTTCAACTAACTTAATTATTATTTCAATATTGCAGATTAAAAAGCAAAGATACGTTCATATATAATGTTTATAGATAAATTATGTTGCAAAATATTTAAAGAAATCTTTTAAAATATAAATTCAAATGAAATATTTTTTTTTTTAATTTTTAAATCCGATTTTTTGCAACTATGTTGGCTTGAGAATTCTACTAATACATTTTTAGAGTTAGGTACCGACTGACAGTAGACTTAGGTACTTTTGACAGCGTTTCACTTCTTATTTATTCTTTGGTTGTTACTTTTGACACTTTTCTTTTTGTATTCTATATATGTCATTCTCATTCTTAACTTTGAACTGTAAAGACATTTTCATTTTTGCTTTAATAAATATTTTACACATTACTTGGAAAACTTTAAAGTGTGTTACAATAAAATTTATCATTAACGCTATACGCTGCAATCTATTTGATGCCATCACCGGCATTATTTTCTTTGGATTAAAAATGTGAAGCAAAGGCTTATTATCCGTAACTAACGTAAACGGACGACTTCCGAATATGACCTATTTTTTATCAAACTTCAACTTTGGGCGACATGTTCTAAAATCCCAAAGCTGGGATCAGAAACTGAAAGCAGTTTTGGAAACCTCAATGTTTTCTATTTACTCCAAAAGTATTTTCCCAGTCCTGAAAGAAATGTGGATCCTATAGGCAAAAATGTAAAAAAATCCCATTTTTGGGATTTTCATTCCTATTTTTGGGAATTGCGCGGTGCCCTTTGACCTCTTCAATTTTTTTTTTGCATTTTCTTATTTGAAAAAATGTAAAAAATCCATTTTTGGGATTTTCATTCCTATTTTTGGGAATTGCGCGATGCCCTTTGACCTTTTCAATTTTTTTGCATTTTCTTATTTGAAATGACAAATTTAATAAGCGTTGAAGATTTCATTGAGTTTTGTTCATAAATGAAGATTTTGTTATATATTACAAACTTATTGTTATTGTTTCTTGCTTTATATTGAATTTATTCCATATCATCCTGTTACAAACAATATGTTTAAATATATCCTGTAAAAACAATTTTTTACATACATTTTTGAATATATTTTTACATTCATATGGTCCTCTAAGTACTTATGTATATACTTTTTTCTTATTATATTACCTTTTACAATAAATACAAATACATACATTTTAATACTCCACATAAAAATTATAAATTTAATAAATACATACATTCAATAATTCAAAATTTTTTTTAATTAAAATTTGGTTATTTCATGCATACATTTCTCCCATAATATACATATAAACGTTTTCAATTATTTTCTAAATAAAATTTGGTTATATCTTGCATACATTTTTCACATTTTATAATTTTTCAAAATCAACATGAAATGTTAAATTTTAGACCATAAGTCATTTCCTATAGTAAATAATATTCAAGATTGATAGTAAAAATATTGTAACCTGATAGTCGCGACTATCGTTTTGTTTCGTGTTTTCGTAGGCACATATGTATATGCTTTGCTTGCGTACATTTCATGTTCGTATATTACTGCTTGCATGGCTTCAATATTGTTGACTTCCAATAATTTGTGTAGGAAAATATTTTAATATTATAGGCAAGCCATATGAAATATATTTGGGTATTATAAATATGTTAGAGAGTTTCTGCTTAATATATTGCATATAAAAACATTTTATATTTGCCTGTAAGCTGCAATATGTAATACTTAGCTTGTATGGGTAAATATTTTTAGCAAAAATACTAAAAATATTTTGAACAGGACCATATTTTAAATATGAGGTAAATAATAATAAAAATATAAAAGCATTATGTGGAAACATTTTATATTTGTCTGTAAGCTATAATATGCAATAGCTTGTATGGGTAAATATTTTTAGCAAAAATACTAGAAATATTTTGAACAGAACCATTTTTTAAATATGCATATTTTTAAATATGAGGTAAATGCATATTTATTGCAAAGTCAAAAATAAAAATATAAAAGCATTTACTAATATTTAAACTCTGGTTTGTATTATCAGGATGGCGAAATTTTAGTTATATATTCAAGTTTATGGATATGTGGGCTTTGTATGGAAGCCTAATCATGGACCAAATTTTTAAAAAAATTAGGATGAACGATTTTTGTTTATGTCAAAATTATTTGTGTTGAATTTTATGGTGATATAAGCATTTTTTTAATTCTTATATAACTCTTATACGGGAGCTATTTCCAACTAAAATGTTATTAAATAGTCGAAATATTTCTCCGATTCCAAAAACTTTTAACAATGTCCGTCCAAAATAAATCTATTGACTAATTAATTTTCAATAATATTGCAAATTTCATCATTGGAAATTTTTGTCACATCACGTCACGTCATACATAACGGCTTGTTTTTGCATATTGTGATTGGAAAATTGGTGTAATAATAGTTTTACAAAACGTGTGCGTAAAAAGGGGCGTGGCATCCGATCAAGAATTATATTAAAGATCAGAAAGCTTTTCTTAATCACTATGATGAGAAATCGGAATTAAAAGTTACAATAATATTTCGGGCATATTTTTGCACCTTTAGTAGCATTTGCTTTTAATAGTTTTTATTATTTTAAAGGCTAATATTTAAATGGAGTTTTATCGGAAAACATTTGTTGAAATTATAGCTATCTTAAAATATACAAATATAAAAAAATAAAGATCCTTAAAAGGCAAATTTTCGGATTTCTTTCATATACTTTTAAATGTCACGTTCGTCACGTTGAAACAGAATTTATCTCGATAACTTTTTAGTTGGCATTCAGAAGTATTCAAAACTTTGAATCTAAATCAAGTTTAGTATATAGAACTCAATTTAAAAGAAAAAAAATAATTCTAAGCGGTGTTATTTTTTATAGAATTTCAAAGTCTGTCGCATCACGCTACATTACATAACTTTTCTCAATATGAAATATTGTTATTTAAAAAGACGTGATATTTATGCAATTTATTCAATTAGGTGATAGTTATGATTTTTTAGTTGATAAGCGGAAGAAAAAGCACAGAAATTCAACAAATGATATTTTTAAGCAATGTATGGAAAAAAAGTGATTTTCGGATATCGTCTTTATATGGGCGTTATGTACGATTATTGTATTATCATCAGAAGGGTCAGTAGTTGTACATTTGGAATTTTTTTGTGTGTTTGTATTATAAGGATGGCGAAATTTTAGTTATATATCCAAGTTAATGGATATGTGGACTTTGTATGGAAGCTATGCCTAATAATGGACCAATTTTAAAAAAAATTAAGATGATCGATTTTTGTGTATGTCAGTTTTGTTTAGTTGAATTTTATGGTGATTTTTATGTTAATTCTTATATAACTCTTATACGGGAACTATTTTCAACTAAAATGTTATTATATAGTCGAAATATTTCTCCGATTCCAAAAAATTTTAACAATGTCCGTCCAAAATAAATCTACTGATTAATTAATTTTCAATAATATTGCAAATTTCATCATTGGAAATTTTTGTCACATCACGTCACGCCACACATAACGTACAAATAAATCTGAAAACTATTTTTTAGTTCTAAAAGCTGAAAAATAATCAATAAATATTCCAAATTACAATAAAAAAGATTTTAACCAAATAGCCAGGTGAAACTCGCAGATTTTTACATTTTTGTCAAAAAAGAAATAAGCAACTTCTATTTCTGTCACATCACGTCACGCACTTTAACTACTTATATCTTAGGGCCATTAAGATCTTCTTCCGACTAGTTGTAGAGCTACTGAAGCCCTATATAAAAATACAAGAATTTTTAAAAATATTTCATCGTCACGATGGAAATGCCCATATTCTAAATTTTTTTCCTGGTTCGGATACTTAGATATGTTGGTTTTAGTTTTATTCCTTTCTAAGTCATCCTGATGTACATATTTTTTTAACTTTTCCGCACTGACAAAAAATGGTGATACCGCCCCATTCATGGGGTAAAAAAATTACAAAAATGAAAACTTATTTTGCTCACAAGCATTACATATATTAGGCACATGTGCCCCACGGGCAGTTCTGGGGTTTAGTTTCAATCTTTTTCGGGCTTCAAATTATATTATCGAAAATATTATTATCTCTTATTGTTCACTATTGTTGACGTTCTAATACTGACCAATATATTTTTCTATCACAAAAACTAAAAAATTTAGCACAAAAAGTTTACACTGTGAAATATTTTCACAGCCCTTTGAAAACCAATTAATCATGTCTGCCTCCCATCATATGTAAAGTTAATGTTTAAAATTTTCAGGGATGATAGATAATCGATAAACGAAAACAAAATTTGATAATGCGATAAAATCGATTACTCAGTTTTCAAGTTATTCGCTTTGGCAGATGTGCCCCTATGGCTATGATCCCCCTTCTACCCTATGCATGTATGTGCATACATAAGCATACACTTTTTAATGTAACTTATTTACAAATTTGGTATTTCTTGCATATATTTTCCCCAATATTCATTAAACATTTATAAAAACAAAGATATAAACGTTTTCAATTATTTTTTAATTAAAATTTGGTTATATATTGCATACATTTTATAATTTTTCAAGTCCAACATGAAATGTTAAATTTTAGACCATAAGTCATTTCCTATATTTAATAATATTTAAGTTTGATAGTTAAAATATTATAACCTCATAGTCGCGGCTATTGTTTTGTTTAATGTTTTCGACGGCACATAGGTATATGCTCTGCTTACGTACATTTCATGTTCGTATATTACTGCTTGCATGGCTTCAACATTGTTGACTTCAAATAATTTGTTTAGGAAAATATTTTAATATTATAGGAAAGCAATATAAAATATATGTTAGCGAGTTTCTGCCTAATATATTGCATATAAAAACATTTTATATTTGCCTGTAAGCTGCAATATGTAATAGCTTGTATGGGTAAATATTTTTAGCAAAAATACTAAAAATATTTTGAACAGGACCATATTTTAAATATGAGGTAAAAAAAATAAAAATATAAAAGCATTTACTAGTATTTAAACTCTGAAAACAATAAGTTTGTCTATTTGTCATAAAAAATTCAAGAATAAAGGACATTTTCCACTATGAGATCCTTGCGGACTTGCAGGACTTCATACAATTTTAATGAAATGCCAAAAACGAGTAATCGAAGACTTTTCGAACGTAACATCACAAAATGAGTTAAGGTTATAATATATAGAATATAATATATAGAGTTAAGGATATAATATATATAGAAACCGCAATTAAGTGTAAAATGTATGTTTCGATTTATAACTAAATCGAAAGGGATGAAAATTTGAAGTGGTCGAAATGTCTGTGGAATTACCCAATACTTATTAATATACTCGTACTGTTTCATGTTCTTAATAAATCAGCAAATAAAGCATACATGGTAGAAATCAGCCAGTAACAATAAAAAATATGCAAAAAGCAAATTCTGATGATAACTCAACTACTTCTTATATGGTGGTGATGGTCTTAATTTTATCTGTTCATCTTTTTTTAATTCTATACTAGGTGTTTCTAATGAGCACAATTTTTTAAGAAGTGGATAGGATTTTCCATTCATAAGCATTTTTTACCGAAATGTAAAAAGATAGCCGATAACTTCTAATCCCAATTCTTTTGAGAGGGCTTGATGTACGCTCTTATAGCGGCGAGGACTGACCTATTTACTCTCTCGCTGGGATTTGTCTGGGTTAGTAATATGCAGTAAAATTATTGAAAATTCCATAAGAATTAAGAAAATCTTTAAACAAATTATATTTAAACTGAACATCGTTCTCTTCTTATGGGTTCGGGTGCCCCGAAGATACGGAAAATACGTTTCTCTAGAAACTCTACTAAGATTTTGGTAGTAATTTTGCGAATTGTTTTAAGGAAATGGAATTTTGAAAGGTGATCTAGGTCTATAATTGTACCTGTATTACCTGACGAAGATCGGTCGTAATATATCCAAATATCTTACAGAACTTCTCTGAGGCCAGAAGTAGGTGGCCTCAGACTTTTGTTGGTGGCTTTGGTCTTTTTAAAAATTTTACAGGAAGACATATATTCAGCAACATGTTTCGACATTTTAGGCCAAAAGAAGAAAGTTTTTAATCGTCTGATCGTTTTTCCTATACCCACATGACCGCATAAGGGATTAGTTCTTGAATCAAAGCGTGAGGAACCCATAGTTTCCAGGAAAATTCCTCCTGTATATGATCACTATAAATCAGATTGTCAACCAGTTTGATATCTGGAAGATATTTCTCCTTATTTTGAAGTTTTTCATATAAAGATATATATTCCAGTGACAAAAATTCTTTACATTCCAAGTCCATTTCTGTAGAGCTCTCAATTTCAGACACAAAAATTTCATCTACTTACTTATATATGATTTCTTCTTTATTTTCAGAATACATTCTTGATAATGTATGTGGCACAACATTCTGACTTCCTTTCCGATGACGTATGGTTAAATTAAAACCTTGCCGTTTCAAAGCCCATCTTGCAAGTCGTCCATTTAATCTGGAGCATGATCTGTAATAATTTCAAACATAGGCTCTAAACTTCATGACAGTCATAACAGCTGCAAGGCACTCTTGTTCTGAAACGGAATAATTCTTCTGAGCGGCCGTAAGTTTTGACTCATGAATGCTACTGACAGTTCGTCATTTCTCTGCATGAACTACTCCAATACCACATTTGCTTGCAAAGCATCGTATCGAAAACAGAAGGAAAAAATGAAAACTGGTGTAAAAAAAAAGAAATCTTTTTAAGTTTTCGAAGGAAGCTTTTGCTTCTTCGGACAAAAGAATTTTCTATTTTTATGTAACATGTTGGTTAAAGGAGTTTTTACAGTTGCAAGGTTAAGGACAAACAATCCACGTCGATACCATCTACAAATACCTAAAAGTCTTCTCAATTGTCTAGTATTCATGTCCATGTGACCTAAATACTTGATATGCTTAAGAATAAACTTAATTTTTTCAATGTTAATTGTTAAATTAGCCTTTTTCACACAGAGAGCAAGCTCATAAAGCAATATTGTATGTCCGTCAAATGTTTCAGTAAGTAATAGTAAATGAAAACTTTTGTTCGTAATTGAGCAGGCACAGCCTTGTCCAAAAGCCAGAATGCGTCCATAAGGTCATCGTAATGAATCTGGCCTTATGGAGCCTACTAAGAATTCCATCGATCAAAGGCAAGGGATAGGCATCTTTAACCGTGACACTGTTTACTTTTCGACCTTACCCGATTAGCGCACTAAAGTCACTGGTGACGACGAAACACTTCTATTACATCTATAGACTATTTTATTTCCTTCCATTTCATCTAGCTGAAGCACACGATCTTTTTCAGCAAATAAAAGTTGTTCAATTGTCGGTGAAACTGCAAAATAACATTGCTTAATTGGTTAATGGTATGCTGTGTCAATTGTATAATATACTAGAGTCGTTCTTCCCAATCTCTTTTTGGAAAAAGGTGGGAATCAATTTCTCGCTAAATCTTACTTCGCTCTTTGATCACAATCTAAAATAGTTTTTAGTTTTTATCAGAATTTTCCAAAAATAAGTCTTTTGCTAAGCGAAAAGCTCTGACGAAATCCGCACCTAAATTTAAGTTCTGAGCAAGTCTGGTATAATTGAAATGTTTATTGTTTCAGACACACCTCTAAAAGTCACAGTCGTTGCCACACTACCTACTGTATTGTGATTAGTTCCGTCTGCTGTTCTTCTAAAAATCGTTTGGCATAATCTGACGAATCGATCATGCCTACTACATTGGCATTACATGGTGACAGATGTAAATGGTCTTATATCATTATAAGAAACAAAGGCAGAGCAAATATATTTTCAGTTTTTAATGACATTTCTCTAATTTTTCTGGTACTTCCATTACATTTCCTAACAATTTTCGACTCTATTATTTCTTCACAAAAAATTCTAGGTTTAGCTTATCTATATTCTTGTAGTCTCACATGATATGGTTTCTTATATTTCGGAGTCTAATAAAAATTGGTTACCATTTAGTTGATTGATGGAAAGACATTAAAAATATAAAGGCAAATCTGTTTGATCTGTGGAATTTACATTTGAGTTGACTTGGATGCAAACTGTTTTCTGATTGAGTTGATAGTTTTTTGGAAACTTGTTGCACTTAAAACAATTTGGCTTGAACACAATTTGGCCAACAAAACAAAATAACTTTCTTCGAAACGGTGCCCTTTTTGCGAACATTTTCAACAAGATAAATCCAAATCAACATTATTGTTTGGAAATTCTGTTTCTATTTCGGAAACAACTTTGCGAAGGACAAAAATTCTATTGGTTTTATACTTATTCAGTTCATCTTTTAAGATACCTTACATACTCTCTAAGTTTAGAAATAGAATCGATGTTAAAATGAAGAAGATCTTTACGAACCTTTGGACGCAAATTTCTTTTTAAAATCTCTATTATTTCAAAATCACTAATTGAGTGTTGTAGACGATCCGAAATTTGTAACGCAGCATCATATTTCTCGCCATTTCGTTGTTTTCTATTACTAATTTTTTCTGTCAGGACAAAGTCTGTTCTCGAAATTGATTCCTAAGTTCACTACATAAACTAGACCAATCCAACCTTGTGCTATTACGGTGAAACGCTCAAAAGCAATCGATAGCCTTTCCTCAAATTACACGTGAATGTGCCTACATAAGAGATCGAAATCTCCTCATAATGACTTATTAGTAAGAGCTTCAACTTTATAAATAAAATTGTCAACGAATAACTTCTTCCTGTCTATGTTTCAAATGTCACCCGTTAATAATTGAAGAAACTTCATTAGTAATAAGATTTTACTAAAACATTGTCTACCGCTTAACCTTCCTTGTGGATTGTTGTTAAAGTTTGGTTATCTCTCATTTTGCTCGAAGAACTATATGAATTTTATTATTAAAATTGAATTGGGCGATATGTCACGTCCTTATAAAACTGCAACAGCTAGAACCCTCAAATACAGACAATATTGAAATCCATATAATCATTTGTGTAAAATTATGCACTATCTATAGTGGGCGTGGCACTGCTAGAGACCTAAAATTTTATCAGTGCCAATTTTGTATAAATATGATTTTTTTTTAGACGAAAGCGGACGCACTATTAATAGTGTATATGAACACAGAGAAAAAATAAAGTTGTGGTAACCATAATCTAAGAGCAACATATTATGGTTAGAATTATGGTTAAAGTTAAAATGAAGAAGATGATAATTTTTACTATCAAGAAATATCATATTATGATCATTATTAGTATAATAACATATCATATTAAGATTAAATAATGTAATAATGTAATTATATAATGGCTTCAAGTAATCATATTACAGTTTCACGTAACCATATTATGGTTTCAAGTAATTACATGTCTTCAAGTAACCATACTATGGTTATATATTAAACATAATATGGCCAATCTAATGGTCTCGGCGTAAAATGTAATCATTTGTTAATTTACTTTTAAACAAACACAAAACTTTCATGCCAACATAAACACAATATAATTTTTTTAATTATTAATTTTTTATGTACCCTATTTTATGTATTTTATATTTCTATTGTTTCCTGTTATATTTTTAGATATAATTTATTTTTCACAATTATTTTAACAGTGCGCTTGTTTAACAAGTTACTTAATACGATCTAGTATGAATAAACCCTACAACTGATATAAAAATGGCGATACCAAAATATTTTAATAGTAAATGTATTTTACTTATATCTTAAACATTATATGGATAAACGTGTAAAATACTTCCATTTAATGGTTATTTGATAGTTTAAATTGTTCTAAATAATATAATATATTTACATAATTATCATTATTTATTTATTGTAAAAATAATTATTTTTCAGAGAATCATTCACAAATTTATAATTGTCATAAATATATAAATGTTTTCAGTAACTAAAATATTAATGAGGTTAAATAAAAATAACAATTGTTTGGTTATGACAACAAAATATTGTTACAAAAAACATAGAATAGTTGTGCTGCCGAACAATGTTTTTCTCTGCGTGTGGCACCTCTGATATGAATTAAAAACAAAAATGTATCTTGATAACTATAATAGACAAAGTACTCAAAATTAAGCAAGAATAATTTTAATATACATACAGTGATAGACAATCGTTTGTACGCAACATGTTTTCTTTTATTTTTAAAGCCATTTTTGGGTTTATTGTAAATTTTTTTTAGAAACTGTATTGAATACACCATATTTATTAAATAATAGAAAAATATTACAAAATAGTTGTCTCTAATAAAAATATTAGACAAAAAATTAATTTTCGTTGAGACATTCGTTTGTACGCAGTCATGTAATTATTACTTCTACGAGACTAATTGAATTCTTTTGAGCGAGTATTGGGGTTTTAGATTTAAAATTAATATATTTTATAGCCATACAAATTAGAAAAAATCTTTATAAAGATATAATATTTGTAGAAATTGCCATTTGATCGCTGTCGAAGCTAAATAAGGAAATATTTTATCAAAATGACAAAATTAAAATTATTTTGGACAAGATTTTTTAATATTTCCTAATGGATACTCATGCTGTGTTAAAAATAGCATAAAACTATGAAAAAAATGTTGAAAATGGCTTTCTTAATCGATTTTACGAGAGTAATGTTACAAAAAAAAAAAAACTAAAAATTATGACACAAAGTCCCTATTCTCTTAATGAAATAAAGACAAAAATTATACTCCTTGCAGTAAAAAGATCTATTATCATTCCTTTATCCTTGGTTTATTCATTACTGTGTTAAGAATTGCTTGTAAACCAAGATTTATTAATATTCATTAGGACAGAAAACTGCACTCTCCATAAGGCCCGATATCGGATATGAATAACTTCTTAAAGTTAATATTTTCAAGTGAAAATAAGTTAAACTTATATTGTCTAAGGCGTTACAATAACGTATTGTACGAATTGAACCAAAACGCCGCTAAAAGTACGAATTACATTTCGATTGGGAAATTGTAGTTCATTAGACATGTTTCTTATACAAATTTCAGATTTCCATTGGATTTTTTTCACCAAAAATTAGATTAGGAATATTCTTTGATTTATTAGAAGATTGTTTAGCAAAAAAAAAAAAAAAAAAAATAATGAAAAATTGCGACTTGAGATACAATTTCTATCCAAAAATGGCTATTTGACAAGGGTTTGGATTTTCCGACAAAGATTTTAATTCTCTTCCTTAACCAGGCGGACTTTTAAGACACAACCAATCAAAATCATTCATTAAACCTTAGCTGAAATAATTTATAAACAGAAAAAAACATTTTTTTTAGCATTTAAATAACATAACATTTTTTTTTTGAGCATGACCTTCGGAAATTCCTTTCTAAGGGCTTTAAAAGTTGACCTATCCAAAATCTAATCAAATTTATTATTTCAGTAACAATTATGAAGGTCCTAGTAAATGTTATGATAAGAAAAAGATAAATTTACAAATTATTTTTATGCTTATTATAAATTATGTAAAGTGCGTAAGAACGAATGTCTCAGACAAATTTGATTCTTTTCTCTGGAATTGCTAATAGAGGAAAATATATTACAATTTTATATTATTATTTTGTAAAGAAGATAGTATCAAACTATTTCGCAAACTTTTTTCTTAAAACACTATTTACTTTCTTTCAAAAGTTAAAAAAATATGTTGTCTACCACTGCAGAATGGGGCAGAATGGAAATTTTTTGTAAATAAATCTGGCATTTCTAAACGGCTGATCCGATCGGGATAAAATTTGGCGTGAGCGTAGCCTAGGAGTATTCGAGTTTAAGTTTTGAAGATGAACCCCGCAGATGCCCCAGGGACGGAGCTGTGGCGGCTCAAAGTAGGTCAATAAATTTTTTTGCTTTTTTAGGTTCTTTGTTTTTTTTTTTAATATTGCACAGTGGGACAGAATCGAAATTTTTTGGAAATAAATCTGGCATTTCTAAACAGCTGATCCGACCGGGATAAAATTTAGCGTGAGCGTAGCCAAGGAGTATTCGAGTTTAAGTTTTGAAAATGAACCCTGCAGATGCCCCAGGGACGGCGCTGTGGCGGCTCAAAGTAGGGTACCTACGACTTGTAAAATTTTTAAACTCTTGCCATTTTTTTGTTTTTCACCCAAATACAAGGATTTTTATATTTTTATATTTTTTTTAGCGCTCGACGAGATCTTGAAAAAACATGCTTGGACATACTACTTATCTCCTATAATATCCGAGTTATAGGCACTTAAAAATTTAGTGATACAAAATTTACCATACCTTGGTCCGCCTTTTTTTGAGTACCGGGCGTAATTTTAAAGCTGTATCCTTTAATTTCATCTTTTTCATATTTTAGTATTAAGTATGACAGAACATACATTTGGTGTTGAATAAAATATTTGGACAATTTTTAAAAATTATTTAGTTAATTATTTTATTAAAGACTATAACATTGTATATACAATAAAAGAAATATAATTTTATTATGAGCCACGCACAATAACACCTAAATCACCCCACACAAACCACCTTTCCCGCCCACCGAAATATAAAACACAATTTAATACAATCTCATCAGTTAGTATAATAGCTTTTTTATTTGAACTGTTTATCTTAAACATAATACAATTAATTCTTACAACCTACTTATATAGTTAATTCCTAACACTACTTATTTTCTATAAAATAATCTGTCATATCGGTATACATATCCAGAAGGTAATATAAGTCCTTTAAATCTTCCTCGTTTTGAGATGATAGAGTTTCATAACAAATCCATCTTTTTCGCATAGTTAAAAGAACAGGATCAGAAGATAGAAGTAAACTATTAAAAATATCTTCATTCTGTGATTTCCTGGAGCATTTTCTTGAGCTGAAAAGTTGAACATGCTTAAAATCTCGATTCCTCGCTTCCTGGGCTTCTTCTGTTAACTCTCCAAGTGGAAGAATATTCGATTCAATTATTATTTGACCATGACACAATACTTTGTGTACTGTTGGTGTTAGTTCCCTTCATGGATACAGAGATACAAGTTATTTAGAAATTTCCGATGTATATTCCCCAAATCGATTTCCATTAATTTTATGTTTATTATTCAGTGCCATTAAAATAGTGTTAACTCTTCGAAGCAACTCCTTGTCGATTCCAGTTATTTTTGAAGTAATTTCAAAATCAAGAAAAAACCTTCTCGCCGTATTACCGTCATTTGTACTACCGCAACTTGGAAGTGGTTTGTCGATGTTTAATCCCATCTGAACTTTAAATTCTTCTTGGATTCTGCTTTTTTCCGCAGCTCTCAGTTCTTTCAATTCTTCATTATTTTTTGTTGATTTAGTAAGATTCTCTGGCACACTTCTATATTTGAGGTCGTATGCTATGTGTAAAAAGTAATCCAAAAATCGTATTCTGGCATGAAGTGGTGAAATTCCGAAAGACAGGACTTCCTCATTAATACTTCTGCTTTTGTTTATATTTGAGAATTGCGACTTTTTCTCATTACAAATTGAGCATCTCCAGAAGGAAGAAGTTTCTCTTATGGCATTGCTGACCTTTCCATCAATCATTGTTAAGCTTAGCTGATATGATACGTTAATAGAGAATTCCTTTATTTTTATGCAAATGGGCTCCAGTGCATTTATTTCATCTTTTAAATATTCCACTAAATCTTTTGTTGTTTTCTTTGACTCCTGTATATATTCAAATCCAATGGGTCTACAAAATTTTTTTGAACCCGGAGTTGTATTGAACGAATTCGTAATGGCACTAATGATGACATAAATACACTTTTGTAGTCTGCTAATGTCCGACTTCCACAAGCTTGTTTGTATTCTGGAAGTGCTGATAAACCGTCACATCCCCACTTACACATTAAGACAACATTACAGTTATGAATTTTACTTAGTTAGTCTTCTGAAAAGTCTGACACAATTCTTGATGCTGTGTTTTCGAGCAAAGATGATATATTAATACAAGCTTCCACATCATTAATAGCAATAGGTGATGGTAGGATAGTTTGTTTTTTTCCTGGATCGCCTTGTATGATGGTAATATATTGTGTCCTTGTTCATGCAGAGCTTTCCTTAATATTTGGTACTTATTTCGACTGAGACCCAGTTCCAACATTAGCGCTATTGCTTCCTCTTCAGTAAAATTTGATTGTGATGTTGAAGTTGGTATACTTTCCACAATTCTCCTAAGTCGTTTGGTGATGCATTAGAAAGAATAGTTGCAATATGTACGACATCCATAGGTTGGTTTCCCTTTTTCATCATTTCGTTAAATGTATCAGCAATTTCCTCATTTAAGATTGAAAAAAGTTTTTGTGTGACCCTCTTTTTTTTTGACCTTGAACATAAGTCTTCGTATGACTTGTGTTGTTAGTTGAGATTTCCGTAGTAGTTTCCATCCAACTACAAAATTTTAATCGAAATTTCTTTTGATTTCCATCCACAGACTTACTTTTTACATAAAAAAGATTTAAAAAGTTTTCAATTTTTGATATGCCTGTTTTGTCTACTTTTCTACTATATGTAGTTTTTATATAATTTGAAATGTCTTCAATTCTTTCTGGCCCTTTTGAAGATACACTCCATAAAACGGAACACAACTCTTTACTCTTTACGTACTTTAATGTAATCTTCATTGTAGATTTATTAAATATGGTACTTAAAATCTGAGAAGTTTACTTATATGCCAATTCTTGTCATTTCCGATACAGGTATTCCTATTAACAATTAGGACTATATTACTATAACCTGTAATTCAGTCATTGATATTTCTTATTAGTGAATGAATCGAAATTATCATTACCTGTATATTTTTACCTACATGATCATAAACGAAACAGAACGAAATGATCTGTCGAAAAAATTTAGGTAAAAATAGTTATAAATTTTTGAAAATTTAAGCATAATAGGACCTTTCAATTATAAGGATAAGCAAACAAATAGAAAATAGGTAAATATAAGATTTAAACATGTTCTGTCATATTTAATACTAAAATATGAAAAATATGAAATTAAAGGATACAGGTTTAAATGAACATATTTTTGAATGTAATTGAGATATTGGCTTGAAATTTTTTGTAAAGGGTCGAGAATTTCCATATCTAACTAAAAAAGATATTAAGGGATAAATATAGACTAAATTGTTGTAGCTATCTGCGACCCTATTAAAATTTTGATATAAATCATAGTTTTAGAAATTTAACAAATATGTAATATATGACAAAATCTTTATTTATGAACAAAACTCAATGAAATCTTAAACGCATGTTAAATTTGAAATCTTTAACGCATGTTAAATTTAAATAAGAAAATGCAAAAAAAAAAAATTGAAAAGGTCAAAGGGCATCCCGCAATTCCCAAAAATAGGAATGAAAATCCCAAAAATGGGATTTTTTACATTTTTGCCCATTTCCACATTTCTTTCAGGGCTGGGAAAATACTTTTGGAGTAAATAGAAAACATATTGAGGTTTCCAAAACTGCTTTCAGTTTTCTGATCCCAGCTTTGGGATTTTAGAACATGTCGCCCAAAGTTGAAGTTTTGATAAAAAATAGGTCATATTCGGAAGGACGCAGTGGCAACATTTTCAAAAAATAGGACAAGTTTTTTACGCCAAAGCGTTCTGCGTAAAGATACCTTTTAAAAAACTATAAAATTGTTATATGTTCTTAAAGAAAATTTTATTTTATTAATAAAAGAGTTAAGACACATTTTGGGCAAAAAAACGGCAAAAATCTAAAATTTTTTGAATTTTTAAATTAAAAAACGTATATTTTTGGATCTGTAAATGATATTGATCTGAAATTTTTTGTATATTATTGGAAATTTTGTTGTCTAACTAACAAGTCCATTTGGTCCAAAATTACGCCAGGTATTCAAAAAAAGGCGGACCAAGGTATGGTAAATTCTGTATCACTAAATTTTTAAATGCCTATAATTCGGATATTATATGAGATAAGTAGTATGTCCAAGCATGTTTTTTCAAAATCTCGTCGAGCGCTTTTAGAAAATATAAAAATCTTTATTTGGGTGAAAAACAAAAAAATGGCACGAGTTTAAAAATTTTACATGTCGTAGGTACCCTACTTTGAGCCGCCACAGCTCCGTCCCTGGGGCATCTGCGGGGTTCATCATCAAAACATAAACTCGAATGCTCCTTGGCTACGCTCACGCCAAATTTTATCCCGATCGGATCAGCCGTTTAGAAATACCAGATTTATTTCCAAAAAAATTTCCATTCTGCCCCACTGTGCACTGTATATATTTGAATATTTGGAGTCAAACCAGCCAAACTAGCTATAGTGGGTGTTGCGTCTCCCATATAAGAAAATGCTGAAATTTATATATACTGCAAGTTGTTAAAGGAAAATTTCAAAAGTATATAATAAAAATCAATCTGATTTTTATTATTTACTTCATATGGAAAGTGACACGCTATTACATATATGGTGATGATCCTTTGTACGAGTAACTTTATAATCCATGGGAATATTTATGCAAAAAACAGGACATCATTATTATGTCTACAAAAATGTATTGTAGTGTATTAACTCAAACTTATCTAAAACATAATGGCCACAGTAATGGATTACACATTTTATTAATAACGGTTTTAAAAACACGTGTGGATGGAAAATGTGATTAGTAGTGTCCGACCGAATGTTCGGGTACGGGTTAGGAGTTCGGTAAAAAGTGAGGTTCGGTCAAAATTTCGCCGAACACCAAACTTGTTATAAAATGTTTTTTATCATGTTTTTATATCATCAAAAAGTTTTGAAAATGCTGAAAATGTGTTTACAGAAGTTATCATACATCCTGGCTCTATAATATATTTCCGATATACATAGGTACAAAACGCCTTTTTAACTGTTCGTTTTTTCGGCTGATTTGAAAAACTGTTAACCAAAAAGTGATTAAAAAGCAAAGAAAAGTTAAACATTTAATTTGAATTATCTTTATTATATATTTTTTTTATTTTTTAGAAACTGTATTTTTATTGATTCGATAAAATTCAGTTTGGTTTCGATACATATTTAAAACGAAATTTTGATCACCTTGGATCATAATATGATCATGTATAACAAACTTTGATAAAAATATCATGATGAAATATTTTGACGGTATTTAATCATAATTTGATTTTTTAAATTTGTTACAATAACCATGTTTTTTGTCAAAACCCGAAAATAAAAGTATTAGGATGTATGCATTTCACGGAATGACTTCAACCCGAATGAAATTGGACAAGCCGTTATACTACCAGCAACATTTACTGGTAGCCACGACACATGCAGGAATATTCACAGAATGTAATGATTTATTTATTACATTTGCATGTAATTCTAATGGAGGGAAATAATATCAGAATTGTGTTCCGGTCAAACTCCAATTTATCGTCATGACATAACTGCACGCGTGTTTAAACAAAAATTAAAATCTCTTATAGATTTTAATTTTAAATTGCGTGTTTTTAGTGAAACGAGATGTTGGAAGCCTCATGCACATATCCTAATTTGGTTGATTAAAAAAATTACGCCTGATCAAATTGATGATGTAATTTCTGCAGAAATACCGAATCTTAGCACTGATCCCGATCTGCATGAAAGTGTCAAAAATATGATTCATGGTCCTTGCGGAATCATAATTCCAAAAAATATCACCGACAATTGCTTAAAGTTACAATTTTTGGTAGTGATGGATATCCACTTTATCGTCGTTGTTCTGTGGAAGATTTTGGACAATATGTAATGTTAAAGGTACATGAAAATAAAATTGAAGTTGATAATCGCTAGATAGTAATGTACTACCCACTGCTTTCGAAAACTTTCAAAGCACATATAAATGTGGAGTACTGTAGTTCCTTGAAGTCAATAAAGTACATCTGCAAATATGTTACTAAAGGATGACATAATTTTTCGACTTATGCAGAACTGATTTACATATTTGCAAAAACATTGTTCTATGCTGAAATTCCAACGTACTATACGTGGAATGCATTAACAAAGTTGTTTGAATGCTTCTTATAAATGTTCGTGTTCCAACTTCATTTGAGGACTTGCATACATTTGATGGCCAAATTTATGAAACGTGCAGAAAAACATGCCAAAAACTTCAATTGTTGGAAACATTGGGAAACAACACTTGAAGATGCGTCTACTACCAAACATCCTGCGCAGATCAGAACATTATTTACAATTATATTACTATCCTGCTCACCATCCAACCCGAAAGAACTTTAGAACAAATTTAAATCCTTTATGACTGAAGATATATTGCATGGAATGAGAATTGTCAACCTTTGTTTTCAGGATATGAGAGGCAATTCTTATTCATTTGGAGGTGCATTGATTCTTTTAGCGGGTGATTTTCGCCCGACAGTTCCTGTGATAGCTGGTTCAACACCGACTGATGAACTCAATGCTTGCCAAAAATCATCATATCTCTGGCAACATGTTCACACATTAAAATTGACAAGAAACATGCGTGTACAATTGCAACATAAGGATTCATCTTCAATTTTTGCAAAACAACTGCTGGTTTTAGAAAATGGAAAAATTACAATTGACCCAACCACAAATCGTGTAACGTTTCCAAATCTTCAGCAAATTTTCAAAAATAGACAGTGGTTATGTGAGCGCGCTTTATTGGCACCCCAAAAACATTGAGGCTAATTGTATCAATAACATAATTTTGAATAGAATCGATGGCAATTTTAAAACATATAAATCCATTGACAGTGTAACTAATAATTATGATATCGTCAATTATCCTGTCGAATTTTTGAATTCGCTTGATTTACCTGTCCAAACTAAGATTATTAAAAAGGGACACCTTAAACAGATTTCTGCTATTTAGTAATGCAGTTAATTTTTTTATTTTGAATACTGTTTCGAGTGCCCCACGTTCTTGTAATGGTAAAATCTTTTCTTGGTTTACTCTTGCAGTATAGTATATATATAGTAATGTAAAACGGTTTAATACTATTATGATGTATTTTAAGTCCCATTAATATACCATAACCAAACTAATGCAAGCCAATCGATATCCTTGTAACATACACAAACCATATTAAGGACAATACCCATATTACAATCGACCACACTAAGAAGTCGTACGCATGTTCTAGTTAACTATTTAGTTCGGTAGTGATTGGCAGGGATTTTGCTTCTGTGGACGACTTCTAACCTCATTACAAAAAATAACATGCGTTCAAGACTTGATTTGTAACACTAATCTATGAAATATCCTGAATAATTATTAGTCCTGTGATTATAGCTTAGACGTTCCTGCTATATTCCTCAATAGCCAAAAAACTGTAACTGTAACTTTCAGTTATAAATATATCTTAAAAAGTAAAATCTAAAATATAATAAAATGGCACAAAATTCTTTTTGTATTTTCCTGTGGTATATAACTTAAAACCATTTTCACTTGAAATCCTTATCTCTTTTTGAATGATAATATTTTTATATGAGAAAAATATTTTTTAATCAAAATTAGTTCACCTTTTATATAAGAAAACCACTTTTCGTTTGGCCACAAAAAAATATTATATAAAAAGTTCTCTAAAAAGGCATTTAATTTTCTTCACTTTCCTGACTACGACATCGCCTCAAATCTACAAATCTCAACTTATATTAAATATTCACTATATTAAGCAGAATTTTAAATTTGATGCACCCTTTACAGCTACTTTAACAAACATGCTTTTACTAATAAGACAATGAATGAGAGTCTCCTTTGTAATTGTTTTCCTTTGAGCATAAAGAACATTAAAAATTGTACATCTACATAAGTTCAAACCAAATAATTTTAATTTTATGGCATATATTAAAGTAGAAGAATAAATGTTTTAATTCTTGTTTGAAACACCAAATTTTTAAGACACATCTACGACTTATAATCATAAAATAATGTTATCAAACTTACGTTTAATGGCAGTGCGAAATAGGTATCAAAACAAATGAGTAATATCAGCATTGCTGTAATAAAGTAGTAAATAGCAGATGTTCTGTATGAGGAAAATATGTAAGTACTGCAAATATCTACTATTGCAGCAAAAAGACCACTAATGTTAGAACCTAGCACAACGGCTCCAGTATATTTTATGGGTAGAGTTGCAACCATACCATATATACTGTTTTGATATATTCCATTAGCCACTGAAATGAAATAAATAGTAAATAACTGTTAATAATAAAGTTTTCTTGAAAGATAATATATAAAAATATTAATAAAACTGATTTCAACATACACACAGACATTCAGATCCTTATAGATAGACTCAGCTATCTATAAGGATCCAGAATGTATATACTTTATAAGGTCGGAAAACTATATTATAGAAATTACAAACGGAATGACAAACTTATATATACCCTAGAGTGCTACATTTGGCTGAGCCGAATCTTAAATACTTTTACTTATATATTAATACTTTTCTTTTTTAATAATATTTTCGAAGAGATAATGTAATTTTTTATATAGTTCCCCATGAACAAACTTAATTCTCTTTAAATAGCGACCCGTTTTTCAATATTACTAATTTTATTTACTTTGCAAGAATTATGTTCTTGAATATTATTTAGAAAACCTGTTTGTGTTTTATTTGGAAACACACCCTCTATTGGGAAAAGGAGTTACCTCGCCTCAATATATAGTCCTTCGAAAAGTCCTACAATAGGCTAGGACAGGAAAGAATTAGTGACTTAGAGTCCACTAAATTCAAAAAAAAAAAATTTTGGCAGCTTGCCAAAATTTATTTATTTTTACTAAAATTTATACCACTAAAATTGTCACTACTAACGAATTTTCACAAGAAAAGTAAAAGAAAATAAAAAGAGATGAACGTATGCAACAATTAATCAACCATAGCACTGTCATCTTCACACCACCTAATACCGCAAACGTTTCATTTCCATTTGCTCCTATTATTTGCAACCAACTTCACGTGTGAAGTAATAAAAAAGAAGAAATAAAATTTCAATAGTGCTGCATCTGTGCAAAAATTAAATAATTTATAATAAAATTAAAAATAAATAAAATACAACATATTAAAATCGTGAACAATAATAAAAACACACACAAAATCATAACTGCAAAAAAATAAGTAAAAAAAAACCCACTCCAAATTGTGGAAAACATAATTTTGTGAAAGACAATATATATTTAAACAAATAAAAACAATTAAAAAACAACTCCAAGTTGTGAGAAAGACATCAAATATATATATATATATATATATATATATATATATATATATATATAATATATAATATAATATATATATAATATATATATATATATATATATATATATATATATATATATATATATATATATATATATATATATATATATATATATATATATATATATATATATATATATATATATTTGATGTCTTTCTCACAACTTGGAGTTGTTTTTTAATTGTTTTTAATTGTTTTTTATAATATATATATATATATATATATATATATTAATTGTTTTTATATATATATATATATATATATATATATATAATATATATATATATTATATATATATATATATATATATATATATAAATATATATATAATATATATATATATATAAAAAGAATAAAAATATAAAAAATATATATATATATATATATATATATATATATATAAACAACATCATTAAATCAACCGGTGCCTACAAATAATAAACAACCAGTCGTTGCGTGACGTCATCAACTGCAGAGCTTCCCAACCAAAAATAATTGTGGGTCATTATAAAACAGCGATGAGTTTGTACTTTTTAATTATTTTGGAGAAATTAATTGTTTGATAAATCAGGTGGATAGTTAAATAAAAAGAATAAAAATATAAAAATAAGCGGCATTATAAAAAAATAATAACAATAACAAAACAAAAATTTCTCCAGGAAATAACTGCTATGCAAATTAAAAAAAGAACAATTATAATTGTGGTTTAGTGGTATAAAAAAATAATTTGGGATAATTAAACAACTTGCAACAAAATTACGTAAATTGAAAAATTATTTTTGGAAAATCTTTTGAAATTAGAATTTTTGGCAAATTCCTACATTCCATAAAACATTTTATTTTTGTAAAACATTGTGTGACGTCACTAAGTGATCGAAGTCAGAGGTTACCAAACAAATAACTGTGTGAGACAATTATTATTGGAAATTTGTATAACAATATTTTTGTGCTTTTTTATTTTTTTTTTTTTTTGATTTTTTTTATCAAATAAAAACAATTGCTTCTTCAAGAAGACGTGTAGCTCCATGACGAGGTTGACTTTTAATGAAGTTTAAGGTTCAGTGAGCAATTTATCTGTTTTTTCACAAAAGCCTTTAAGATTTCATCTGAGTTATTGGAACAGTTATTTTTTTCGGTCAGGATTAAAAAAAAAGTGGCGGCATCAAAAAGAAGATGCAAGTTTGATTTAACACAATTGGTGGTGTTCTGCACAACTTTGAGAGAACATGTCCCGTAGATTGCTCGTTCGCATTTCTTGATGTTAAAAAACAAGAATTAGAGAGAGGATGGGTCAAGTTAGTCGAGTCATACGAAGAATATATTTTAGAAGGTGAAGAATCTGAAGGTGATGACCACAAGGATAAAGTTTCTTTCAGGTACGAGGAAGCTAGCGATTTGTATCAGGCTCTAAAAACAAAAATTTTGGAGAAAATGAAAGAGGCAACAGTTGAAGATAATAGGCCCTCTACTAGTAGATCAACATTAAAGTTGCCAGCATGTGAAATACTCCAAGTGGCCTGCGTTCCGAGATATGTTCCAGGCAGTTATCAGAAAAGATTCATCTGTGGCTCCAGCCCAAAAAATATACTACTTGCGAAGCAAAGTGAGGGGGAGGCCTACCAAGCCATAAAGGATTTTGACTTGGTAGATGAGAACATTCAACTGGCTTGGAATAAATTAAAGAATAGATTCGAAAATAGAAGGCTCTTGGTTCAGGATCAAGTTAAAAGGATTCATTCGGTGATCCCAGCTCAAAATGAAAACATCAAATCTCTTCGACAGATTCAGAATATAGTTATAGTGCCTACTGGCCATTCTCAGAAGACTTCGCAAAACAGTGACAAAAGCTCTACTTCAAGTACTCAAACAGAAACCAATGCTTTTAATACCCACGTCGAAATTTCGCCTGTACCTGACGGTAATATCAAGGCATTTTTTTTCGTCGTGAAGGAACTACAGTGTTACCTACCGCACTGATTCACATAGAAAATTCTGGAGAATTATTTACCGTAAGAGCTCTTCTCGATGCTGGTGCAGAAAAGAGTTTCATTACCACTCGAATTCAACAAAAACTTGGAATTCCACTTGAAAAACATCCATGTCAAATATCAGGTTTCGGTGGAACAATTGTAGGAAATTCTAAAGGGAAGTGTTTCGTAACTGTAAAATCGAGAATTTCAGACTTCAAAGTAAAAATATTGGCAGTAGTAGCACCAAAAATAGAAAATTTTTTACCCTCCCATTCTATTGAACTGCAAAATTATGATAAAATACAAAATTTAACTCTCGCAGATCCTTATTTTTATCAGCCTGCAGCGATAGATATGATAATAGGAAGCGATTTTTTGCCATTAATTAACCTTGAGGGTGTGAGACAAAATATATATGGTGATTTAGAAGCAAAGGGGTCTCTTTTTGGTTGGTACTTGTCAGGACCAGTTAATACGTCTGATATAAACGCTTTTTCAACCACGGTATCTACATCCGAAAATTTTCTTCTCCATGATCAAATAAAAAAGTTTTGGGAACTTGAGGAGGTCGATAAGGATAATTTAATAACTGAAGCAGACTCATTTTGTGAAAACTTTTTCCAATCTTCTACTACAAGACAATCAGATGGTCGTTACGTTGTACGTTTACCGTTTAAAGAACAGTTTCCAACCGATATTTTTTGGGTCCTTCAAGGAACAGTGCTTTGGGTCAATATTATAGAATAGAAAAAACTCTGAATTAAAAGAGAATTATCGAAAAGTTCTCCAAGAATATATACATATGGAACCAGTATTTCCCCAAGAAAACAAATCTGAAAAACAATTTTCTTATTTTTTGCCACACCATGCGGTTATTCGACCGGAAAGTAAATCAACAAAAGTTAGGGTAGTCTTCAATGCCTCTAAGAAAACTAATAGTGGATTTTCATTGAATGACGTTCTTCACTAAGGCCCAACGCTTCAATCCGATTTGATTAAGATAGTGCTTAGTTAGCGCTATTACAAATACGTCTTCACCGGCGACATCGAAAAAATGTTATTTGACCCTCTAGGTTGGCTAGGTCCAATTGTGGTAATAGCAAAGCTCTTGATGCAAGAGTTATGGGAACTTAAGGCAGGCTGGGATGAGGATGTCCCACCGCATATACATGTTAAATGGAACACATTTCTTCAAAATTTACCACAAATCTCTTTACTGAGAATACCTAGATGGGTATATTTCACACCGACTCATCAAATACAAATTCACGGTTTCTGCGATTCATCAGAAAAGGCTTATTGCGGCGCAATTTACATGCGAACATCAACTTCTCATTGAGAAATAAATTTTAATTTGTTAGTAGCTAAAACAAAAGTTGCCCCAATAAAAAAGACTACAATCCCGAAACTTGAGCTGTGTGCAGCGGTCTTACTCTCAAAGTTAGCAAAAGGGATAATGGAAAATGCAAAGTTCCCCAATGAACTATATTTGTGGACGGGCTCCTCTATTGTCCTCGGTTGGCTACAAAAAGCCGCCACAAACCCTAAAAACATTTGTTGCAAATCGTGTAACAAGAATCATAAGTGTTGTCAGTAATAGTCATTGGAAACATGTAGGAACGATCCTGCGGATCTTGGTACCCGTGGTTGTTCCCCACAAGAACTCATTGAGAGTAACATATGGTGGCATGGACCTACCTGGCTAACCCAGCCCTGTGAATATTGGCCGAAACCTCGAGAATTTGATCCAATCGACTTGGAGACAAAAAAGGTTTCAATGTTTCCTCTAAAAGCTAAACTTGTGGATATATGCAGCAAAAATCTCATTCCCCACGAAGAAATTGATGCTGACGTCATAATAAAAAGATTTTCATCTCTCGCCAGAACCCTTAGAGTTATTATTTATTGCTTTCGATTCATTAATCGCATTCGAAAACGTCTGTTTGAAAGCCAACCTTTTATTATAGCAGAGGAAATTCAATTTGTGAAAAATCGTTTGATCCTAACAGCTCAGATCCATTACTTTTCTAAAGAATACGAAAGTCTTCAAGATAAACGGCGTATAAACCAAAACAGCAGACTACTAACGCTGAATCCATTTCTGGACAAAAAATGGTTTATAACGTGTTGGAGGTAGATTAAGTTATTCAGGACTTAGTTACAACGAACGCCATCCTGTAATAATCCCTGAGAAATCATACTTTGCTGAACTTTTTGTCGAATTCACGCATAAGATTTTGCTTCACGCGGAACACTACATTATGCTGATAGCTATAAGGCAAGGATTTTATATGCCTAGACTTAAAAATTTGGTACGAAAGTGTATAAGAAATTGTAAAACCTGCGCTATCTACAAACATAAAGTTCAACATCAAATTATGGCCGCACTCCCCCCGGAAAGAGTAAACTTTTAGTTGCCGCTTACATATACCAGTATTGAATTCGCCAGTCCGTTTAACCTAAAATCCTCCAATTTACGCAACGCTAAACTAATAAAAGGCTATGCAGCCATATTTGTATGCTTCTCCACGAGAGCAGTGCACTTGGAAGCTTGCTCAGATCTCTCGACAGATGCATTCCTAGCTTGTTTCGACAGATTTGTTGCACATAGAGGTTTTCAAAAAACCATGTTTTCGGATAATGGCAGAAATTTCCTCAATCATCAGAATAGAAGCTGTACTTAATTCGAATAGAAGCTGTACTTAATTTGCGCCCAATGTCCTAATTGACCGAAAACCCATCGGAACTACTACCTTTGACTCCAGGTCATCTCTTGAGAGGTGCACCAATTATAGCTTCACCTGAAGCTCCTGAAGAACCTCCGTTAGAAATCTTGAGTTTTATTAAACGCTGGGAGCGTCTAAAAGCTCTACAACATATCTTTGCATGTCGTTGGAAAAACAAATACATCACAGAACTTCAACGAAGATTAATTTGTGCCTAAAGAATCATGCTCTCAGACATTGCTATACTGCCGCAATTGCTTAGCACCCCATGACGTCACGTACTCCAGCTTTGGTGAAGCTGTTGAAGAGACTGCACCTGAAGTTTTTAAAGAGACTTTGCCTGTTGCTGATAGCGCTCCTGAAGCTGTTGAAGAGACTGCATCTGCTGTTTTTGAAAAAACTGCGAAGGATATAAGCCAATTCTCAAAAAACGATCCCCATGATTTGTCATACTCGCTGTCTGAGTTGCCCGCATTTCCTCCTTATTGGAATTTAATGATACCAACACTCGTAAGAGTAAATTTAATTCATAAGGGAAACCCTATGTGGGTCAACTTGTTATTGGACCCAAAAAGCGAATGTTCCTTTTTAATAAGAAGTGTGGCAAATTTGCTCCCAGAATTTACACCTGATTGCTATCAGGGAACAAAGGAGTTTGGTGTAGTCGAAATCGCCCCCACATATGAACCCCGTTCACACTATGGCCCAATAAGCACGTTGGAAGATGCTGTTAAAAGATGCGGATATAATTGCTCCCCCACCAATAATAGACCCGCAGCTAGAGAAACACTTCAAATCCATAACTCCAAAAGCTCATCCACAATTTGCAATATGTCGCGAAGTTGACGGTATTATTGGCCAAAAAACTTTAGCCGTCATAATGACCCACCAAATAATTCAACCTGCTGCCACAATTCCAAAGGCGCAACGCTCTATTTTTGGATGGGTTATATCCGGACAGTGACATGGCTGTATTTGCCACAAATCTTAGTGCGGGAGTATGTTGAACCCTGTTCAACAAATTAATTTTTCTTTTCATTTTTCATAAATTTTTTTTTAGTGTTTTTATTTGTTTTTTTTTTTCTTTCTTTTTTAATAATTTTTTCGAAGAGATAATGTAATTTTTTATATAGTTCCCCATGAACAAACTTAATTCGCTTTAAATAGCGACCCGTTTTTCAATATTACTAATTTTATTTACTTTGCAAGAATTATGTTCTTGAATATTGTTTTTTAGTTAATAAGTTTTTTATAAGTAAGAACTCATTAAAGCTAGAAGCTTGTACTTAGGTTTATTAGAAAACCTGTTTGTGTTTTATTTGGAAACACACTCTACTCAATTGGGAAAAGGAGTTACCTCGCCTCAATAGTTCGGTGTTCGGCGAAATTTTGACCGAACACCGAACGCCGAATTTTTTATAAAATGTATATTTATCATATTTTTACATAATCAAAAACTTTAAAAACGCTAAAAATTTGTTTACGGAAATTATCATACATCCTGGCTGTACAATAAATTTCCGATATACATAGGTATAAAACGCCTTTTAAACTGTTCGTTTTTTCGCCTGATATGAAAAACAGTTAGACAGAAAGTGATTTAAAAGCTAAGAAAAGTGAAGCATTAAATTTGAATCATCTAGTTTCGACTATAAATCTTTGATCTCATTTGTAACATTGAAATTTTCTAGGTCCTTATTCTCAAACGATCTAGATATGTCTGTCAGTTAGTCTCTTAAAAGAACGATAGGACCTAAACTATTGTTGCAGATTGATTGGTATTCAAAATGAACAAAATCTGTTTACATTTTGACATGGCCTCCATATAAGGTTCGCTTTAGAAAATGACTAACGTTCATAACAGGCTTTAAAATACTAGTATTTTTTATGAAATTATACTTAAATTTTTTTAAGAACCAAAATTTCATATAAAACGGCTAATTGAAATTTGCGAATTGTGTTAAGTATTGTAAGTATATTATATTTATATTATATGTATTTTTATGTTTTTAGAAACTTTAATTTTACTGGTTCGATACAATTTATTTTGATTTCATAATATTATCATGTATAATAATATTCTGATAAATACAAAAATATCATGATGAAATATTGTGACGGTATTTAATCATAATATATTTTAAAATTGTTACTATAACGATAATATGTTGTGATCTTACAGAGAATTACATCATTGTGAATGAATCGATTAAAAACCAAAAATAAAGGTATTAAGATATATGCATTTCACAAAAATAGTTTGTTATTAGAAATTTGTCACTCTCTGAGATTCGGAATTAGTTGATAATTGGCCCAATTGCTAATTAAAGACGCTTTTCAAAAATTCATGCGGATGTTCCTATTTTGGTTTTAAATGTTATAAATTTATTACTTTTTAATCATAAATGCGTTTATCATTTAAAAAAAAGTTTGTGTTCACCGAACTTTTAAAACCGAACATAGTTCGGGTTCGGCTGAACTTTCAAATTTACCGAAATTCGGTTTCGGTAGCGAACGAAATTTTGAGTTCGGTCGGACACTAATAAATATATATGAGACTCTTTTTACTCATTCACTACATAACTACTGAACCGATTTACATAAAATTCGGCATATTAATAGGTGTAACCTCAGAAGTTAAAAAATACTCTATATTATATTGATTGGATGCTACGCATATTTTTATGTTCACTTTTAGAATACCAGCTATAACACCAAATTTCAAGGCTAAATATAAAAAAATAGGAACCGATTTTCAAGAAAATTGGCAACATACAGTGTATTTTTGATCTGGATTTTATGCTTCATGAAATTTAGCATGACAATAGTTCCATCGTGAAAGGTTAGGTTAGTTTGAGGAAGAGAATGTTTAATACATCAAATCCAAAAAAAAAATAACCTATACCACTAATTTCAGGAATGCTGTGATCTTAATGAAATGCAATGACTTTTCTCTGTCTACTTTTTGTTACATTTATAATGCTAAAGATCATGATATATACTTCTTATATTATATGAGAATTATTTAGTTACATTTTTAATCACATTTTTTATTTTAAAACTCTATAATGTTTAACTAATTTTACGACTACGTAAAAAAATTTTGTAATCAATTTAATTTATTATCAAAAATCGATTTTCATTAAAAGCGTAAAATCGGTTAATACATCACTTATATTTTCCACCGGAAAACTATTCTTATTTCAAAACCTGTAATCGGCTGTATATCCTCAAAAAATAACTACACTGAAAATAATCCATGCTTAACTTTACGAAAAAAAATTTCGTAACTACTTTTTTCGTAATATATACGAAAATTTCGTGTATAATACGAAATATTGTTTAATCAACCGCTTTTCTAATTTTACGAAAGTACGAAAACCTGTCGCAATATCTTTTTTCGTATATATTAAGAAACTTTGTTTTCTTTTACAAAAATAATTTCGTTATAGCATGTAATATTTAACGAAAGTAACGAATTTTTTTCGTAACAAGATTATTTAGTAATATACAAGAATTATTTTTGATTTTACAAAAAAATATTTTGTTACGATTTTTTTTGTTATTTTCGTAATTTTAAGGGAGTTAAATTAAACGTAATTTTTAATTTACAGCTGCCTAATTTCCTGTAAAATTTCATTTAAAAAACATAAAAAATTTGTTTTTTTTTTAATTCGCAATCTTTTTCTAAATTTAAAATAATTATTTTAAAAGAACTAAAATATTTGTCTTTAAAAAAAAATCGTAAAATGAACAAATTTTTTTTCTAAAATTATATAAAATTATTTTGCATTTTACTAAAATATTTCGTACAATTTCGTATATATTACGAAAGAATTTCGTGGTGCGAAACCACAAAGCATTTCGTACAATGTACAACATTTTTCGTGTGTATTAGGCATGGATTATTTTCAGTGTATTTGAAAACAGAATCGGATGTAGTTTACAACGATCGAGAAAATAGCATATGCAAATTTTTATCAAAATTATATTGTTGTAGATCCATATATAAGACTCCCATCACTTATATTTCCCACCGGAAATTAACTTTTATTTCGAAACCTGTAATCTGCTGTGTATCAGAAAATAACTATTTTAAATCAGAATCGGATGTAGTTTCCTACGATCCTAAAATAGGGTAAATGATATTTTCATATTACATTTTCACAAAAATTCGAATTTAAATCTATCTAGAAAATCATTCTTATCTCCCCTTAAAATTTCTTTTTATATAACAATTTAAAACTTTACTTTAAATAACTCGCAATTCAAGAAAAAACAATAAAGATGAGTAATCACTAATATTTTCCATACAAATCAAGAATAAGAAGAAAACAAAGTACATGAATTTTGGAAGTCCCCATGATTATGTTGTAGATATATATGTTGATTCTACGAGATTGGAAATTGTGGATGATTTGAAATGTTTGGGAGTAATTATCGATAAGAAACTAAATTTTGATAAACATATTGATGCCGTTGCTCCGAGAATTATTTTTACCTTGCGCCGATTATTTAATGCGGATATTTACTTACCAATGCGTATTCGACGTACTGTTGCTCGGGCGCTTTTAACATCGCTGTTGAATTATTGAATTGAAGTGACATCTGGTACTAACAATACATATTTTTCAAGATTGGAAAAAATTCTCAACGTGATTATCCGTTTTGTCTTTAATGTGGGGATAAGAGAACACATCACCCCATATGTAGATCCATATATTATACTCCCATCACTTATATTTTCCAGCGGAAAACTATTTTTATTTCAAAACCTGTAATCGGCTGTATATCCTCAAAAAATAAACATTTTGAAAACAGAATCGGATGAAAAAATTATCTTGATATAAATTCGGTTGCCATCTTTTAAAAGCAGCTCAAATCTAAAAAACCATGAAGATATGCATTTGACTACTCATTAGAGCAGCGTTGCGCGTTCATATTGTTCTAATTACGAAGATTTTCGGCAATTCACACGTACACAACCCGATCATAAATAAAGCTCATAGCAAGAGCGTAGAAATTGCAAAAATTTTTAAAAACAACAACAATATTTTCAAACAAGAGAATATATTGCAAAAAACTCGTACACTCCAAAAACTTTTCAGGAATGTATAATATTAAAAATACATAATAACAATATTTTTAATACTTTTTTTAAACATTTTATATTAAAATCTTTAATCTTTGTATAGAAGTAAACATTTTTCTTTTCTTTAAATATGTTTTATCTGTAAAATTTACAATTTTACTTCTTATAAAATTTGGTCATATCAAGCGTAACTAGGAAATATTTTTTCTAAGTGTTTTTTAGTATTTTCTTACCACTACAATAACAGTTTCTCTTCCTGCGCTTGGCTGCATTAGAGTGTCAAGAATGACAGCACTTTTGCAAATCTTATATAAATAGGTAGACCTCTCAAATGATACATACATATAAAGCATTGTTCATATAAAATTTGGATGAATTCATCTTACGATATCTTTTTATACTTTTAGAAAATTATCCACCAAAAATTCTGCACAACTTCTTCTGTATGTAGCGCCGTATTTATTGCAAGCTTTTCAAATTAAATTTGTATAAATGGACTAGCTAATACCCGGTGTTGCTTTGCTAACCCTATCGAAATTAAATACATAATAATAAAAAAAATTATTTAATTAGTTGCTATATTATAAAATTAATTAAAAATTAATGATATATTTACTGCTTACTTGCTAAAAGTTGATATATACCTTTAAGGTACGCTTACACCTATCAAATATTTGACGTTTTTTATCAAATATTTGTTGGCTGTAATGTGAACACAAAATATTTTTGAAGAGCAAGCAAAATATCAGCTGTGAAACATTTTTATTTTTCAACCTACAAATATTTTCTTAGTGTGAACACAATGTGAACACCAAACATGAAACATTTTTGTTAAACGTTAGAGAAACTATTTAATAATATTTTTTACGATTTCATAGAAATTTCTGCCTAAAAACAAAAAAATTAAATACATTTTTATTTCATAATTTGCTTAAAATGAGTATTTCTATTTTGATGTTTTGTTTGAAGAAACAAAGCCAAACACAATTCAATACAAATAGTAAAAGTTTGTTTGCCCGGTGTTCACATTACAACAAATAATTTCGTAAAGCAATTGACGGATAAAACAGTAAAAAAAAACAAGATTTTGTTTGCAGGCAAGGAGGAACATAACAACAAGAACAGCGAATGCGCAACCAAACCAAAAGCCAAAAATATATGTGTTTATATTTACTAAAAAGCTATATCATTAAATATTTAATTCTATATATTGTAAAATTTCATATCATATTATTTTTCATCAAAATTTTACCACAAAAAAATACAAATTACATTTCAATACCTTGCGCAAGTGGAAAAGAGATAGATGGACTTGCATAAGGTATTGAAATTACATTTCTATAGCTTGACTATAGACTAGACCAGAGGTTCCCCCGGTTTTTACTCCGCGGACACCTTGAGGAATTTATTTAAATTCGCGGACCCCCATACATATTTTGATATCTTATTGTTCTAAATATGTAATTGTTCATCCGAAAATTGTCATAGTCCATAAATCCCAAGATCAAACAGATGTAGCTATGTCATTTCTATAAAATATTCCCGTACATTGATGTGGGTCCTATATATTTTCAAGTTTTTTCTATATTTTTAAAGATTTTTCGACTCATATCGAAATTTATATATAGGAATATAGACGATTTATTGAAATAATTATACTTTTGCATCATAAAAGTTTTTGAAAGTCGACTTTTTTGTAAAAAAAAACAATGAAGTCAGAATAATTCTTATTAAGTTGAAACGAAATTCATCTTTTTAATTAAAAGAACTCTAATTAATCAAAAATGATGAAAAATGTGTTTAAAATTAGTTTAAAGCCGACTTTTAGGAAACAAATTTTTTAGGAAACAAATTAAGAAAGCCGGAAAAATCGAAAATTTCAAATGATATGTGAATTCATGGACCGATATATCGTCCATTTGATATTTCAGAGATTCTTATTTTTTTCTTAAACATGTTTAGATGAATATTAAAGTTCTTCGTGCAAAATTTTAAGAATTTAGTTGTATAAGTTGTATAAGATTGTTACTGTAATAGTTTCCAATATAAACGAATTTTCGTATTTAATTTATATGGAAGGTGCCACGTCCCTTAACGCTAGTCCTCCCACATTTTATACTAAATAATCATATTGACCTCTAACTGTATTATCTATATTATCTCAAGAAAAACGAATTTTTGTATTAAATTAATATGGGAGGTGCTGCTCCCCCATGGGTAGTTCACATATTTATTACTTAAACTGTTTACATCTATGTTAAAGTTATTCATGCAAAATTTTAAGATTGTAACTGTATTAGTTTCCAAGGTAAACGATTTTTTTTTTTATTTAATTTATATGGGAGATGCCACGGCTCCTAACGCTAGTCCTCCCACATTTATTCGTAAAATAATCATATTGACACTAAAATGGCTCCGACAAAATTTGAGGACTCTTAACTGTTACATTATCTCAAGATAAACGAATTTTTGTATTTAATTAATATGGGAGGTGCCGCTTCCCTCATGGGTAGTCCGCCAATTTATTACCCAAAATGTTTACATGGGTGTTAAGGTTATTCGTGCAAAAATTTAAGATTCTATGTTTCCAAGATAAAAGAATTTTTGTATTTAATTTATATGGGAGGTGCTGCTCCCCTCATGGGTAGCTGTAATGGTTTCCAAGATAAACGAATTTTTGTATTTAATTTATATGGGAGCCTAATGCTAGTCCGCCCGCTTTTTATCTCACATAATCATATTGACACTAAAGTGTCTCCGACAAAATTTAAGGACTCTGTTATATTATCTGAAATATACGAATTTTCTTAATGTGGGCGAGGCTCCTCGCCCACTTGAAAATTCAAAATAAAAAGTAGCCTATTACCTATTCCAGACATACAGGAACACGCTGTGAAATTTTCAAACAAATCGGTTCAGCCGCTTAGTAGTCTATAGCGTTCAAACATACAAACATATAAACATACAAACACACACATTCATTTATATATATTGTTTCAAAAATACATCTATATATACATTTTTGAAACAATGACAAAAACGGTGGTTTTACTCTTTAATGAACAACTCAAAATTGTTTGTCAAATTAAAAGTGGTTTTGTTTTTTCTGTCAAAATTCAAGTAGGGTAGAAGGGGAATCGTTCGCCACTTGGCTAGTTAAGAATATACTGCTCACCCTGTATTACTTGTCAATTCAGGTGTGAATCCTAATATGAAACCCTTACTGTCTAATGATGATGAAGTCGCAGAAGAAATTATGAAGAAGAAGATAAAGCGAATAGGAAACTTTGGAAGAAATATCCCCCAAAGATTCTTTCAAGCTACAATATGTCAGAAATCGTTTGAAATTAATTGAGAAAAAATGTCTCACTATACTTCTTATGCTTAAAAATATTGTCTTGAAATAAATAAATATCTTGACAAAGGCTATGCACGTAAAATATCTGAAGAAGAAGTCAAACAATATGAATTCCCAGTTTGGTATCTATCACACTTTGGTGTTGTGAATCCTCATGGAAGTCGTAAAAGTTCATTCTGGAAGACACTATGAATCACGCTTTAACTCAAAATGCAGAACTTGTGAACATGGAATAACAATCCACTGCTCAAAAAATTCTGGAAATGTATTGGGACAAAACAGAAAATGTCTTTCAATTTAAAACAAAATTTCAAACTCTCGATCAAAAAGTAATAAATGGTATGGTACTCGAGTTCCAACAAAATGAGAATTACTTAAAATTGCTGGCAGTATTTGATCCTTATGGACTGGTTGCCGATTATTTGTTGTACTCCAAAATTTAATACAAAAGACATGGAAGCTTCAAATTGGCTGAAATGATCCTATTCCACATAAAATTTATAAAAAGTGGAAGGTTTGGTGGAACGAGTTAAAAAATATTAGCCGCTTTAAAGAACCACGTTGTTTATTCCAAAATATATTCTGTACAAATATAAAGTTACATGTTTTTGTATACATACATTTTAGGTCAGATTCGCAGACAGTATTCAATGGATTAATTCAAGAGAAAGACGATTCAATATGTGTCAAATATGATCGGGAACTTTTATTAACAATATCTTTCTTAAGTACTATAACTAAATTACTAAAAAAACATGTTTTAAATGTGTTGTATAAAACTATGAACATTAGACTGACCAGATCTTATATGGAGAAAAAAATATCGGAATCTTGTTCGTCTTAACCCCACAAAATGATTCCCTTTTCCAGATATTAAGATAGCCGAAACTTACGCACGTAAAGTCTAATGAAAAAGTAAAATGAAATTCCACACGTATAACAAAAAAGAAAATAAAAGTCGTAAGATTAATTTTTTTTGTGTTCACACGATTGGTATAAAACAAGAACAAGAAAAGATGGAAACAGGTGTTTCACTTTTTTGTTTGTGTTTACAAAAATACATCCTTGATCTAATGCGACCTGCTTGTTTTTTGAATCATTTCAAAAAATGAAGAGAGTCATACAACTGTCAAATCTTCCATCCGTATTCTCTCTCAATGTGTGATAGTTTCATTGCATATTGCGTTTAGACGATCCCAACCGTACTCTTTTATACAAAATTTTGACAGATCATATTATTTGTGTGATCGTGTAAATCTGGCTTAATGAACATGTTGCATTTCCCACCCTCAACAATTATGTGAGGGAAAATATTTATTGTTCTATTTCTGTTTTGCCTTTACACACAAAATTTTTGTATTTTATTTTTTTTATTTAATAAAAAATAACGCTTTTATATTCGACTATGCCAAATATGACAAGAAAGTCTCATGTAACAATTAATAGTGACGGATTTAAAAAAAGTGTTGTAATTAACCATTATTATAAGGTATATGTGATTTTGGTCGTCGAAACCAATACCCAAGAGAAATATATTTTTTTGGTTACGAATAACAATTATCGTTACCAAAAAATTTTTATTGGTTATATTTTTTTAAATAACTTTGACAAAGTAAATAAAACGGCCAGTTGTGCAACAAAGGTCTATTCATCTTCTATCTTCTTCTATTTATATAAAAATGAATGTGTTTATTTGTATGTTTGAACGTTATAGACTACTAAACGGCTGAATGTCTGGAATAGGTAATAGGCTACTTTTTATTTTAGAGTTTCAAGTGGGCGAGGAGCCACGCACACATTAAGAAAATATAAAATTCGTATATTTGAGATAATATAACAGTTAGAGTCCTCAAATTTTGTCGGAGCCAATGATTATTGATTGATTATTTAGGATAAAAAGTTGGCGGAGCATTAGGGGATGTGACACCTCCTATATAAATTAAATACAAAAATTCGTATATTTTAAAAACTATTACAGTTAGAATCTTAAAATTTTGCATGTATAACTTTAACATCCATGTTAATATTTTGGGTGATAAATTGGCGGACTACCCATGAGGGGAGCGGCACCTCCCATATTAATTAAATAAAAAAATTTGTTTATATTAAGATAATATAACAGTTAGAGTCTTCAAATTTTGCACGAGCCACTTTAGTGCCAATATGATTATTAAGGACTAGCGTTAGGGGGCATGGCACCTTCCATATAAATTAAATACAAAAATTCGTTTATCTTGGAAAATAATAAAGTTAGAATATTAAAATTTTGCACGAATAATTTTAACATCCATATAAACATTTTTGGTATTAAATTGGCGACTACTATGGGGGCTTGGAGCTCCCATTGCATATTGCGTTTAAAGTATATCTGAGAATCTATTGGAGCTAGAATATTCAAATTTTATAAGAATAACATTGACATTCATGTGAACATGTAGAAAATACGGGCGGACTCTTAATGAGGGGCTTGGGATTTTATAATTTAGTAACTAAAAAAATTTTGTTGGTTATATTATGTATTAGCTAGTTTTATAAATAAAATATAATTTAAATTAATTTGCCTTTTAATTTCGTTAATATTTATATGGACCAAAAAATTAATTAAATAAATTTTGGTTATTTATAAGCAAAAAAAATATATTTCTCATGTTAATTGGTTACGGAGACCTGAAGAATATAAATCTTATAATATTGGTTTAAAAAGTCCCTAAATAAAATAAAGGGATTTCGAAAAAATAACAATTATTTTTGGTCCCTGATAATTTCATAGCTATACTCGCATTTTTAAATCAGTAATGTTCGTTAAAGTCAATTTCTGAAGGATGGATCTTTGCTCGTAAGAAACTTATATCTAATCTAACTCTAAATTCTTATTTTACACCTGTAATGGCCGTTAAAGTCATTTTTGGAGTGGACCATACAGAGAGGTGAGATCAATTATGAACCGATCCACATAAAATTTGGTAGAGAGAATTTGGCTCATAAAAGACTTAAATATGTATTTTATCGCTATAATCGCATTTTCAAAACAGCTATGACTGTTGAAGCTGTTTTTCGGGAGCCACTTGTATGGGGGCTATACGTTTACTGCTGTTGCCTATTTTCAATAACAAACAAACCTTACTTATAGGGAATATTTGTGTAAAATTTCAACTCTCCAGCTCTTTCCGGTCGGACAGATAGACGGATGGACAGACTAAATCGTCTTAAAATTTTATATGGACCCAGAATATATACTTTTGTGGCCTGTTATTATTCAATTGCCGTTATTATTTAATTACTACTATAAAAATGACCATAATTTTGTTTCTCCATAAAAGCTTGACAGCGGTTGAAAATTGGAGGAATGAGTTCACAATTTCATATACCTCTTATACAATTGTTGATATTCCCAGAAAATGTGTTTATTTTTAATAACTTCCATTAGAATTTCGATATCTTCACAAAATTTTACAAATTAAATTTTTACTTCAATAGAGTTCACACAAGGGAAACAATTTTACGATCTGTCCACATTTAATCATAGCTCCCATAATTAATTGTAAACTATTTTTTTAATTCGCTCTTACCTCTATCTTAAGTGTATCTAGAAGGAATATTATAATCCTATATGTCGTCTTTGGTCCATTTTTGTAGTATAGTGATGGCTCTTTTGTATTTAGAATCGAACTGCAGCACACGATAACTTTTTTCATACCTTTTTAGTTTTATGTACAAAATTTGATTTTTTTTATTATTATGCAAATAATATATATCTTAATAAGATAATGAGTATTGTAGTCCGAACGAAAAAAAATATATGGTTATATTTCTATATTCAAAAGTAATATTTGTGTCAAATTATGTATAAATATCTTAGTTAAGTAATGAATAATGTACTTTAAAGTGATTTTCGGGAGGAGACCTTGCATGGGAGGTATGATCATATTTCAGTATACAGACGTAATATTTGTGTTAAATTTTGTGTTAATATCTTAATTAGGTAATGAGTTAAGGGCGTTTAAGTGATTTTGTATGTGAAATATGAACTGATGGAAAATTTTTTCCAGGTTATGAATTCAATTGACATAAAACTTTAGTTTATAAAATTTTGTGAAGATATCGACATTCTAACTGAAGTTCTTAAAAGTAAACACGTTTTCCGGGAATATGTACATATGTAGGGGAGGTATATGCAATTGTGAACCGATTTTTTATTAATGTTGATCCCGGCACCAATTGTTGTATCTCTAACAAAATTCATCAATTTACCAGCAGTAATTTTTACAAAAACTACAAACGTAAAAAATCTCATATCTCTGAAACTTGCTGATTTTCAGTACCAAACTGCTTAGGATAATAATGAATATTTTGGGTGAATTTTATTAAGTTTAATTTATTTGTTTTAACATAAGCGTGTTTTGTACAGACAGACTGATGGGCATATCTAAATCTAACTTAAAATTTCATAAAGATCAAGAATATATATACATTGTTGGAATATCTCTCAGTGTTCAAAACGGAATGACAACTTAAGCTCGAGGTCCACACCACGCGTTCTACGCTTTCTTCTTTCTATGCGTCTGTCAAAAACGTAGAATCAATGTATTTATATGATGAAAGTTACAAGCACAAAGACGTGGAACGCCTTAACGCGTATAATGCTTAAAGTAGATCTACTTTCTTCTTTTATAAGCGTCACAAGCTGCGCACGGACATGTCAGCTGATTTTGACATTTTATATTCTTTATTGAATAAAATACGAATAAAATGATGAAAAAATATATAAAATCTGTAGGAAAACGAGATTTTTTTCAAAATAAAACCGGACTATCTTATTAAATGTGCGTTTTACTTCTATATGTATGTATATTAGGAGTCGTTTCAAAAATAAAATATTTCTCGTTTTTGTGATATCACAACTTTTTAGAAGGTTTTTGTATCAGTGATAACTATGCAGTAATAATTTTTTCAAAATCCCAAATCCTTCCTCTGCATATCTTAGGCGGAAACCACTGATTTTGAGCGACATTTTTTCTGTATGAAATCCCGCCCGTTATTTTCTAAATGTTCACATGAATGTCAAAGTTATTCATATAAAATATAAGGATTCTAGCTCTAATAGTTCCTTAGATAACTATTTTTTTCCTATTTAATTCATGTGGGGGCTTTAAGCTCCCCAGATTAAAGTCCGCCTTTATCCTCAAAATGTTCAGATGAATATTATAGTAATATAAGCAAAATGAATCTAGTTCTATATTTTCTTAGATAAACAATATTTTGTATTTTATTCATAGTCCCCATTAAAAGTTCGATCGTTATACTCTAAATATTCAGATGAATGTCAAAATTCTTCAAGTGAAGTTTAATGATTTTATCTCTAACAGTTTTTCAGATATACGAATTTTTCTTTACTATTATATATATACGGGCGCTCCAAACCCCCTCAGATGAAAGTTTTCTCTTTTTTCTTAAAATGTTTAGATGAATATTAAAGTTCTTTGTGCAAAATTTTAAGAATTTAGTTGTATAATTTGTATAAGATTCTAACTGTAATAGTTTCATATATAAACGAATTTTCGTATTTAATTTATATGGAAGGTGCCACGCCCCCTAAATAATCATATTGACACTAAAGTGGCTCCGAAAAAAATTTAGGACTCTAACTGTTATATTATCTCAAGGAAAACGAATTTTTGTATTAAATTAATATGGGAGGTGCCGCTCCCCTCATGTGTAGATCACCAATTTGTTACTTAAAATATTTACACAGATGTTAAAGTTATTCATGCAAAATTTTAAGATTCTAACTCTATTAGTTTCCAAGATAAACTAATTTTTGAATTTAATTTATATGGGAGGTACCACGCCCCCCTAAAGCTAGTTCTCCCACATTTTATCCTAAAATAATCATATTGACACCCTGACTGTTATATTAACTCAAATATACGATTTTTATATTTTCTTAATGTAGACGTGGCTCCTCGCCCACTTGAACATTCAAAATAGTAACCTATTACCTATTCCAGACATACAGGAATACGCTGTGAAAATTTCAAGCAAATCGGTTTAGCCGTTTTGTAGTCTATAGCGTTCAAACATACAAACAAACACACATTCATTTACATATATAGATGAATTACCGTTATATCGATATATGTAAAAAAAATCAATATCAGAAAATATAACATTTTACCCTGGCTCTCAATGGGTGGTTAATTTATATCATATTATATATCAAATGATATTTCAATAACCATAATATTGAACGCAAAGTAGGTATGATACTTTGCGTTCTACGCTTCAAGTTACAAGTCACGCTTTTTATGCGTAATTTTTGGTTTTATTTTGAAAAAAATACCTCGTTTTCCTACAGATTTTATTTATTTTTCATCATTAAACTCATTTTATTTTATTCAAATTGATAAATATGCTTTAAATAAAGAATATAAAATGTCAAAATCAGGTGACATGTTCGTGCGCCGCTTGTGACGCTTATAAAAGTAGAAAGTAGATCTACTTTAATCATTATACGCGTCAAGGCATTCCGCACCTTTGGGCTTGTAACTTTCATCATTCAAATACATTGATTCTACTTTTTTGACAGACACATAGAATACGAGAAAGCGTAGAACGCGTGGTTGTCATTCCGTTTGTAACAATGAGAAATATTCCAACAACGTATATATATTCTTGATCTTTAAAATTCTGAGTCGATTTAGATATGTCCAATTTTTACATATTTATTTTTAGTTTTTGTAAAAACTTCTGCTGATAAATTGATGAATTTTGTTAGAGATACAACAATTGCCAGGATCAACATTATTAAAAATTGGAAATATCAGTTCACAATTTCATATACCTCCCATACAAATGTACATATTCCCGGAAAATGTGTTTACTTTTAATAACTTCCGTTAGAATTTCGAAATCTTCACAAAATTTTACAAATTAAAGTTTTATGTCAATTGAATTCATAGCCAAAAAAAATTTAATCGGTACATATTTCTTATACAAAATCATCTAAACGCCCATAACACATTACCTTATTAAGATATTAACATTAAATTTAACACAAATATTACGTCTGTGTACTGAAATATGATCATACCTCCCATACAAGGTCCCCTCCCGAAAATCACTTAAAAGTACATTATTCATCACTTACTTAATTAAGATACAAAAAAAATTAACACAAATATTACTTTTGAATATAGAAATTTTACCATATATATTTTTTTTCGTTCGATCTACAATACTCATTATCTTATTAAAATATTTATATAAAATTTTGGAAAAATATTACAGTTATATAAGCAAATGTAGCTGTAATTTTTTTCCGTTCGACCGACAATTGTTCATATCTCCCATATAATGTCACCTCCCGATAATTGTTTTAAAGCACATAACTCAAAAATTACGTAAACACCTTTTAATCATTAAATTATTTTATCTTCAGAAATGTTACTGTAAATTTCTTTTTCCAATTTGTCTATAATTTGTCATAGCTCTCATACTCATAGCATACATTACTCATTTTACTTATTACCAACAAACGATATTGATACAAAATTTGACTGAAATATTGCTTTTTTATACATAAATGTTCATTGCACAAAATAAAATAATATTAATATGAAAGTAGCTGTGGGAGGGCATTTAAGTGTAGCGCTCTAACTATAAAATTTTATGTATAAACATTACTATAATCAAATATACATCACAAGAAGTTAAATTTATGTTAATTATGTAATATAAAAATTCAAATTTTGTACATAAAACTAAAAAAAAGTATGAAATAAGTTATCTTGTGCCACAGTTCGATTCTAAATACAAAAGAGCCATCACTATTCTACAAATGTCACGTAACAACGTTATAAAATTCTATACAGGTTAAAACATTGCGGCTACATTTCGGTAAGCATTTTCATTAATTTTCCTGCATTGAAAACGATCAGCTCACACGTTTTCTTACGGTAACAAAAAGTTGCGCTTTTACCTTTATGTAAATACATTAATTAAGTAATTGTCCAATTCATGGTCTTGTATAAATGCATTTGCAAATGGTTTAGTACATTAGCGGCCAAACATGCCCTTGCGGGCAATGTGTTATTCTCACTTATACACACGCACTTATTCTTCACTTATTCTCAGCAACAAAACAAACTAGACACAAAACAAAAACAATTTAATTTAGTGGTTCTCTTTATGAAATGATACACAGAGAATATTTTCAAAAGCCATTACAAATTAATGTATGAATACTTTTTATAGAAAGATCTATTAGACATACATATGTATAATTATTTATTTTTATTTGTTCAAACAATTAATCGCTTAAATTGTAACGATTAAACGATCGACTGTTAATCATTTGAGTACCTATTAGATACATTTAATACATAAACAAACTATATACATATATCAATACATCAAACTATATACAATCAGATGTACATACATAAACACATTTTTACATCAAAATGTTCATCAATACATACTTTCATCAACGGATACATACAACAATACATACATCTCTTCCGTTATTCATTTATAATACTAGGGATGTAACGAATGCTCGCATTCGCATATGCGAATAATTCGCTTCATTTTTTACATTCGCATTTGCTTTTGCATTCGCTAAAATTAAGCGAATAATTTAACGATTCATTAAAAAAAAAAAATAAAAAAAAATCTGGCAACGTTTTTTTTTTTTTGCGAAAATAAATTAAAAGAAACGTCAAAAACAAGTAAAAATCAAATACGTTTTTTTACTGTTAATGTTTGCTGTTTATTGAAAAGCGTGAAAAGTATTTAAAATGAAGCCAAAATCAAGCAGTGTTTGGAAATATTTTACAATTTTAGGAAAAGAAAAAGCCAAATGTACAATTTGTGAAAAAATATTATCCCGTAAGGGTCGGTGCACAAGTGGCTTGATTATTCATTTAAAACACAAACACAATGAGGAGTACAAAAAAATGGAAGAAACCAAATGTGAAAAAAGAGCCTTAACATCAATGCCAACTTCTCTGCAAGTCGCAAAAAGACAATTAACAATAAATGAATCTTTAAGGGGTAAAGTTATGTGGGACGTGTGCAACCCGAGATCAAAGGAAATAGATAAATTAATTGGAGAGATGGTTGCTTTGCAAGATCTTCCGTTTAATTTTGTAGAAGGAATCGGTTTCAGGCGTTTAATGGAGTCAGTATTACCCCGCTATGTTTTGAGGGGACGGCAATACTTTACGGAATACGTTTGTGAAACAATGTATGCAGAAATCAAGAACCAAATTGTTCAGTTATTAAAAACATTTAACAAACTTTCTTTTACCACTGACATTTGGTCGGAACCCAGTGCTGGGGTTTCTCTTTTAAGTTTGACAGCACATGGTATATCATTGGAGTTCAAAAGAGTAAATATTGTACTCAGGTGTGAAAGCATCGAAGGCAGTCATACTGGCGATGTTATAAAATCAACTATACTTTCAATGATAAATGAATGGCAAATTTCTGATAAAGTACACTGCGTTGTCCATGATAAAGGGTCTAATATGATTAGAGCAATGAATCTTACTAACTTTTTGCACATAAACTGTTCCGTACATCAGCTTCAACTTTGTATTAAAAATGCTTTAAACTTAAAAGAAATTCAAGGGCTTATTGCGACTAACAGGAAACTAGTCTCACATTTCAATCACTCACTTTTGGCAAAGGAAAAGCTGAGTAATATACAAAAAAACAAGCTGAACCAAAAACCTCTTGGTGTAATACAGGATTGTCCAACCAGGTAAATGTGTCATAAGTTACCGACAATAAACGGCTTCGATTTAAAAGTTTTTTTTTTGTGTTAAAAATTGGAGCCGTTTAGAGTCGTTAAGGAGTCCCCATAAAATAAATCAAATTTATGTTTTTGTAGATGGAATAGTACATATTATATGATGGAAAGATTATTGAAAATTAAAGACTCAATAATATTGTATCTTAACAACTACGAGCAACTTTCCATAACTCTCGATGATTGGAAAATAATGGAAAAATGTGTAAACATCTTAAAACCTTTTGAGGAGGTTACTCGAGAACTTAGCAGTTCAACTATTTCGATTTCGTCGGTTATACCATTAATACACATTCTCACATCTAAATTAAATAAAGAAAAATCATTGGAAAGCGGTCCACCTTATGTAGCCAAAATAATTGAAACGCTTATGTATGAGCTGAATTTCAGATTTTCTGATTTAAGACAAACACCAATATTTTCAATATCATCATATTTGGATCCAAGATACAAACTAAAGTTTTTTGGCGAGGATGATAAAAATAAGATTCGCTCTGAACTTGTAAAATTAATACATCAAAATTATTCCGATGTTGAAGTGTGCAATTCTTCAACAAAAATAACAGAGAAAACTACTTTAATAGCTAATGACAACGACGCAGGTCCCCATAACGCTTCATCACAAATACAAGCTGATATAGAAATGTTTTTAAATGAAGACAGCAGTGATATTGAATACGAAGTGGATGAAATATTAACAGTTTCTGAAATAAACGAGATATTAAAAGAATATGATAAGGAACGAAAAGTTCACATTTCCCAAGACCCACTACTATGGTGGAAAAAAAAACTGTTTAAAATATAAAATTTTAGTTCCGGTAGTACGTCAGTTTCTATCCACTCCCCCCGGAAGTGTTCCTAGTGAACAATTATTTAGTGGAGCTGGATTAATATATGATACTCGACGCTTCAATCTTAAAAGTGACAAAGCAGCAAAACTTTTATTTATAAAATATAATTTGGCTCAATTAAATTTTGAATATTAAAGGATTTGTTTTAAATAATAGTATATTTATCATTAAACAGTTTAGTTGCTGATATAATTTTTTAAATCTAAATAAAATATTAACACCCTTATTCATAAACAACATTTTATTTTATAAAAGGTTTATAAAACAAAATTTTGAAATTATGAATAAGGCCTTTAGTATACTTGGAATAAGCAGCCAAAATCAGTAATGAAACATGAATTATCTAGTCGTATTACTAGTAAGTGGAAATTAATTAATTTCAATTAAAATAACTTATGTTTTTAACCAAAATATTTTTAATTTTTTTTTTGTATTTTATTAACGATTTTTTGTGTAAATTTAGTTTGTAATATTGAATTCAAATAAAAACAAACATAACTTTTTTGCAAAATTTGAATTAAAAATTTCTCTTAGGTAATAATTTCGGTATATATTCGCATTCGCTTTCGCATTCGCAAAATTTTAAAATTACTATTCGCTTTCGCATTCGCAACATCCCAATATAATACTACTAATATGAATAACACAAATATGTACAAACATACAATTTTTTTCAGTGCAAAGCACACATATTTTCATGTATGTTCTCTTTTATATTTTACACTACACATATGCGTTTTAAACATTCTCATACTAGCTGCGTGTACCCGGCGTTGCCCGAGTTTCTTCGAAAATTAAAAATAATATTTTTCTATCTGTAATGACTATAGTTTTTTTAAATAGATGTCAAAATTTAGCTTACAACGATAAAATAGTTATTATATTTTTCCGCATTTTGTTTAATACTTAAAGTCAGTTTCTGGACCAAAAAGTCCTTAAAAAATTTACAAATTAATAATGAGCTTAAATAAGGAAATTTTGACTAATTTGTAGACAAATTTAAGAAACTTTTTTCAAGAAATTATACTGAAATCAGCATTTTCAATTACTAATTTTCTAATTTTCAAATTAGTTGTTTTAATTTTTCCACGTGCAGTAGATTTTAAGAACTGTTCATTTTAAATTTAGTCACACATTACTTTGAATTGTAGTGCCCCTGGTGTAATAAGGCAAAAGGCTTCGGGGCATTTTGTTAACTACAAAAATACGTGCCATTAACCATACAAAAATTCAAGCGACTTTCTTACTATTTGAAAAATTACATGCAATTCAAGAAACTCTGAAACGATTATTAACAATTCTGGACAAAATCATTAAAAATTTGGGCTCATTGCAAGATTTCAAAATTCTTAAAAAAAGAACAAAATTACTGTCCTAGAAAAATATGAAGAGTCCTTGAATTTTTGACAAACAATTTTGAATTGTTCATTAAAGAGAAAACAAAACAACTTTTAATTTGACAAACTATTTTAAATTGTTCATGAAAGAGTAAAACCACCGTTTTTGTCTCATCATTGTTTCTCAAATACATCCATTTATACAAAAGTATGTTTAAAAATATTATTTTTATTCATTAGCACTTAAGTTTTGACTGGATTTAGACACCACTTATTAAATCCGAAAAAATAAAGGATTTTCTAGATATATTTAAGTGTTATATAAGGGGAGATAAGAATTATTTTCTAGATAGATTTAAGTGTTATATAAGGAACAATAAATTTATATTTTATATTTTTGATATAAAACTCGATTTTTTTTCATTTCATTTCATTTCATTTATTGTAATATTTTAAAGCCACATTTGGCCAATAATATTAATATTAATAAATACATATTAATAATAATAGTAAATATTACCGAGTTTAACGAGTTATTTATAATTACAAGTAAAAACTATAAACTATGGCCCCCAGCCAAAACAGTAGCATAAAAGATATTTAAATACTTATGTAAAACTCACAAAAATTTGGTATGGTCCTTGTTAACGATAATTCCGTTAAAGTAAAATTCAAAAGGAATGTGATATTTGTTCAGTTTACAACATACGTTATATT
>NC_060952.1:56516447-56518327 GCF_022045245.1 Lucilia cuprina | reverse complement strand
AGGCTATTGATATTTTTGTATAGACTTATTACTACCTCAATACCACCCAGTCTACGTGATAATTTTTGCTTTTCAAGGTCTTGCAGAAATGTACAAATTATTCTACCTCGTATTTCAACTCCTATTTTTGAACGATCATTCCTAGTAAGAGTATCTCGTCTTTGGAATAAATTGCATAGACATTTAAGAAATTTTTCATATTCAAGAAACGTTTTTAAGAAAAAACTTTTTTTGTATATTTGTGAAAATACTGAGAATGAATAAATTCCTCTTACATAATTGCTGTTATATTTTTTGTTGTATTTTTTCATTTATTTATTATTTTATTTTTATTTTATTTTTTTTTTTGAACAATATTTGCTTTACAATGATGTTACAATATAACGTATGTTGTAAACTGAACAAATATCACATTCCTTTTGAATTTTACTTTAACGGAATTATCGTTAACAAGGACCATACCAAATTTTTGTGAGTTTTACATATTTAAATATCTTTTATGCTACTTTTTTGGCTGGGGGGCCATAGTTTATAGTTTTTACTTGTAATTATAAATAACTCGTTAAACTCGGTAATATTTACTATTATTATTAATATGTATTTATTAATATTAATATTATTGGCCAAATGTGGCTTTAAATTATTACAATAAATGAAATGAAATGAAAAAAAAATAAAAAAATATACTCATATCTAAAAGAAGAGAAAACTCATCCTCTAGAAGATAAGATATGAACACTTCTAGATGATGCTAGAAGAAGTAACTTCCTAGTCACATCTAGAAGAGACTTTGGCAATACCTTACTTCCAAGAGTCTTCTAGAAGTTTCTTCTGCGGGTCTTCCAGAAGTATCTTCCACGTTACTCTTAGACGTTTACCAGCTCGTCAGCAGTTCTACCCGACTGGTGACAAGTATTCTTATACTTCCGCAACATCGCTGGCGAGCTTTTAGCACGTTTGGAAGTTTTGCACGGGTAAATTCTGCAATAGAAAATGTTTGTAGGGTAAGCACGTGCTTTTGTTATGTATTGTTATACCAACAACAACATTCGTTTACATATGTTAAGAAAAAAATGTTGTTCATGCGGATGATTTTCAAATATTTATACACAAAGTAGATTTCATTTAAAATCATATTAAAAATCTAGACCGTTTACACTTACTATTTTTGGCATTTAGGAAAATTTATTTTTTTCGAATATTTCTTGAAATTGTGTTTGATGTGAAAAATAAGAAGGAAAAATTGGATATTTATTAACATTTTTTTAAGATAAAAAATAGATATTTAAATATAACATTACATTCTATTTTAAATAAACTTTTCATTCATGTTTTTCAATTTATTAAAAATTTGTTGGTTCTTTATACAGTGAATCAATTAAGTAATTTGCCTATGTAAAATTTTATAAATTTTAAGAAAAAACTTTATGTGAACAATTATTTTTAGCAAAATAAAACAACTTGTTTGTTGTATTTTTAAAAGAATATCTTATATTTTAATTTTATACCATAAAAAGTAAAATCGTTATATTAACCCATTTACAGCCACTCAAAAGGTACAAGTAAAAATTTTTAAACAGAAACGAAAAAAATGTTAAAAAATATTAATAATCTGGACATTAGAGGGGATTTTCGCTTTTATGTAGTTCGCGTTTTTTACCGGTTTAGAGCTGTCACAAAAACTATAAACAGATTTAAATGGCACACACGGCCATTACTATGTTATCACATTATTTTTAGACCATTTGCTTCAAATTAATAACTGGAAAACATTGTTTAAAAAATTATAACATATTTAGTTTATAACTTGTTTTTAGTATATATGTGGCCACTGAAGTTTAATAGATTATTACAACAAAAACAATAAATGCAGTAAAATT
>NC_060952.1:56500933-56516347 GCF_022045245.1 Lucilia cuprina | reverse complement strand
ACCGTACATAAAAATTTTAGGAAAAATTAATTACATTTATATTTCTACTGTAGCCTATTTTTCAATATATTTTTCCCATATCAGTAAATATTTATTTAATATATTTTTCGGACTTTAAATATATTTTCAAATAATAAAAAAAGGTTATTTTAAATAAATTTTTCAGTTTCAATACCAAAATTTACAACTTTGTTTCTTCAGTTTTAACTTCAACATAAAAAAATTAATTGTCAAAAAAGTTAAAAAAATATTTTTTTGGTTTGTGGAAAATAAGAATATATCGGATTGTTAAATGCTACAAAATTGTGAAAAAATATAAATGTTTTGTGCTTGTGAAAAAATTATCTGCAAGTCCTATTATACCGATATTTTCGCGAAAACGTTTTGAAGCATTACGAGAGAATTGAGTTCTCACAAGTGCGTACACAGAACTCGTCTGTGAAGAGAGGAAAATTGTATTGTTGTAGTCCGATTTCTTAGTATTCTTTGTTATTATGTGTTGCACTAATGTGTGTATATCTAGTGATATATAAGATATCAAGCTATTAATTAAAATTTGAATATTCAGTACGTAATTGATACGTGAATGATGAATGACCGACATGGTCTATGTGAAATGTCATCAACGGTTTATTCGCTTTGTTTATGGGATTAAGAAACCAGCCTTAGAATTCGCCATAATGCATTCAATGCCGCATATAACAATATAATCACATTTAGTGTCCAACTTCGAAATATAGGACGTTTTCTCCAGCAAATTTCTATTATCTTCCTTGTTCACTGGAATGCAGAATCCCTCTGTAACATTACAACTCGTAACCATTCAAATTAGCATCGGTATGTATTTCCGACGCTGCCCTAGGATTATATAGTTGCAGCATAGGTGCACACACAAGAGAATATTTTAGTTGTTTAAATATTAAAACTTCTTAAAGTGAACGCTTTTTCGATGTTAAACGCATAAATCGTCAAATTATTAAAGGACCCTCATCAAGAACTGGTACTTGCTTCATTTTATGTTAAATTACAAGTGTGTCATCCCTTATTAGGTCCTTTAAGTTTTCTGATATGTATCGACAAAAAACACATATACACCATAATATTGAGTAAAACGACATGTCAAAATTTTTAAATTAAATTAAAAATATTATAGTATAGATATAAAATGCAATAAAACTTACTGAAAATATTGAAAATTGAAGATTGTTTGATCCCAGCTAGAAAGGATCATATATGATTATATATGAATCATATATGAATTATATATGGACCATATATATTCATATATGTTCTTATCCAAAAAATGGCTATAAATGGTCATGTCATATATGGACACATATATGGCATGGCCAATAAGTATGGAAATATATGAAAATATATGGAGATTATGCCGAATTCCGCCAATTTTCGGATATGAACATATATGAAAATATGTATATGCTTCATATATGAATCCATAGATATTTTCCAGCTGGGATTTTTTAAATTTTTTTAGAAAATTTCAAAACGATTCGATTTTTTTGTTTTATTTGAGTTTTACTTTTATTTAAACAATGAAAAAATAAAAACAGAAACAAATTTTAAGTCAAAACATGAAAATAGTTTAAATTTTTCTTTGAATTTTTTCAATTTGAAGTTTCATTTTATTCCAAGTCTGATAATGTAAAAACAAAATATTTTTTCTATTTGATTTTAATGATAATCATAGCATTTTTCATTTTATTTTGTTTTGACAGTATGAAAAAAAGTTAAAGGACTTATCACACAGTGTGTAGGCAGCTTAATGGAACATACAAATATTATCCTCAATAGACACGTAGAAAAATCCATTTATCAAATCCAAGGTGGTAAAAAATTTATATTATCGTAATTGCTGTAAAACATAAAAATTTTCATAATTTTCTCGTTTAAACGACAACATTTGCAGCACAATCTTTCACGAAAACAAGAACTACCGGAGAAGAATACTCTAACAAACTTGCCCTTATACTACCCTCCTTCAGCCATTCCTTGACTTTTTAGTCTACGGTGTGTTAATCGGCAAAAGGCATCCTTCTCCCATTTTGGCATACTGGAACTTCATCACTTAGCATGTGACGCCAAAAGTCGAATATCTCGTTTTTGCCACCATTGAATTTTATTTTTAAATGAATTGTTATTTTATGTTTAGTTTAATGAAATACTATTTTATTATACAACTTTATTATATTTTATTATACAACTTTAATATACAACTATGTACCAAGCATCAAACAATACAATAGTACGATCTTTACCAACGATGTTTGTTGTAAGGTACTTTGGTGACATGGGTATAAAAGGCGAGTCGCTGTGAAATTCAGTTTAGTCTGCTTTCTGCTGGCCAAGTGGTAAGAACAACTCGACGTTAGCGACGAGTAGTGTGAACTAATTGGTCATAGTAAAAAAGCAACTAGTGGGAACCCAGTGATACATACAGAGGTTATACCTCTACCTTGTAACACTCTTGCCCAGCACACACTTCGACGTTAGCGACGAGGTGTAGACGAGTCCCAATAGTGGCTTGTTAATTTAGTTCAACGGTGTCGTGGCCAGGAGATTATATCTCATCACTGGATGTTACATTGGTATCCGTGGCTCTCCACCCAATCAGCTGGTGTTACTCCTTAAATTGAGTATTTGTTAAAAATAATAAATAAAGTGATACGACGTATAACGTACAAAGAGAACTGTGTTTTAATCCTACTTAATACGATAACAACACGACTCTGGATTCTGCTGAGACTCTCCCGGCAACCAGCGGAAAAGCGTGTCGATACAAGTATAACTTTCATCTTAACTGGGAATGTGTTCGGCTTTACTGGTATGTAGTCATCCAACGTTCTCATAATCTCCTTGATCATAAATTGGGGGACTTAAACTCCATTGAAGCTCACTGTCATATTAATGCTCAAAAAGCATTCATTTTCCGATCTTATGAGATTCCAATTCGACATCACCAGAGCTAAAAATAATTCATTCCTCAAGCAACTTATGTCACTTACCTTATCAAGTTGGATTGGTGATTGTACCAATAGAAACAAAACATTTGAAACAAAGTAAAACCCACGGCAATCTAAACATACAAAATAAAATACACAAAAAAGAAACAAGTCCGAATGTGTAGTCGGGCATAGCCGACCATATGATACCTTACATCAGTCAGTATGTTAAAAATTGGAACTGTTTAAAAAAATAAAGCATTTAATTTATTTTTTAATTTTATTACGGAATATTTGTTTACTTATTTTTGGAAAAAAGAGACTTTTTACAAGAGGGCTCAAAGGGGAGTAGCGGAAAATATGGGCCTATTCTTATAAATGTTGGTAAAGAAATTCATGTCTACTTCAAAGTTATTTATGTAGAATTTATGTGTTTCATTATTGTTTATATGTGAATGCTGATCTTCAAGTCATTTTCTGAAGGGAGTTTGTATGGGGGATAGGGTGAAATGAGGTCGCTTATTTAATAAAGCATGAACAAAATGTTTGCTTATAGAAGGATTTTGCTGATTTTAAATAGGAAACTTCTCGAAAGCATGTTTGAAAGAATTATTGAAGATTTGGATCCCAACTCCTAGTTTACACCATAATTTTCAAAACATTAATTGTCTTCGTCCCTCTGTAGACGTAAATCTCACAACGAATATGTTCACTATCCATCCTTTGAATATTTAGCATGTTAACTCACCTACCAGCAATCTTAGCTCACTAGCGCCATCTATTATTCATTATTATTTATTATTATTCTCCATACAATTTACGTGAGGCGATTGTTGTTGATTATGGTTAAACGTTGGAACTCTGGACACTTTTTCACACACTAGTGTTATCTATCTATGGAAAGGATTTTGACGGATACTATATCTATATGATAATTGATTCATTCCGACCGAGTACACTCCTCGCCACTTGAATATCACATATATAATTTTTCTTTTTCAAAGCTTATATTTTTGGATCTGGAATTTCTGAAAACATGTTTTTTCCCTTCATTGTTATATTTTTTGTTCTGAATAAAATGTGATACGAATGGTTGTCATATCTGTAATATTTTATTTTATACATATTTTTTTTATAAATTAACCGAAAAAGCTATTGTTAAAAATTCGTCACTTAAATAGAATATCCCCCCGAAAAAGTGATTTTAAAGCAACTTTTTTAATTAAAACTTATTGATTTAGATTACTTACAACGATATAAATAAAATTAAGCTATTCTAGTAATGTGTTGAACCTCATTGGTTGACTAACACTTCACAAATCCTATTTGAAAGTGATTCATATAGCTTGACCATGTAATTCAGTTTGACTTCTTTAATTGCATAGATTAGTTCAGGAATTGTTGAATACTGCTTTCAAGACTCATAAACTTTTCGGGTATTTCCACAAGTTTTCTATAATGTTTAAGTCTGGTGAATATGGAGGCCAGCTCAACCATTCAACATTTTGGAACTTTATATAAGATTTAGGATCCAAGGGCTAGGTCCATATAGGTCATTAAAAAACGAAAAAACCTTTTTTATTAACCCAATGTAGTTCTTAGCATTTATTCATGAGCTTAAAAACTGATGCTCGATGCCACCAACACTGCTGGACCTAGCGTTATCAACAAAAGTCGTACTTTGATCTAAAACTAATCAGTTAAGAAATAATATCATGAGTAATTAGTGGTGAAGTAGTCAGAACATAGAATCAGCTACCAAAAGAGTCGAAGTTCAAAATCAGTTTGCTGCATGCATAGCACCTTCAATTTTTTATTAAAAAGAATTTTAACTCCCATTTTGGTCCGATTTTCCACATCGTTGATCCATAGTTCCACATAGTTAATAGTAGTTTTTGTAAAATATAACAAAAATATTTAAAAATCGAGATTTTTTTAAAGGTTGTCTGAATTTTTTACTCATATTTCTAAAACTCTTTATGCGATATTACTGATTTTCAATACCAAACTGTAACAGATAATAACGAATGTTTTTCGTAAACGTGTTTTATATAGACATACAGACGGACATTGCTAAATCGACTCAGAATTTCATAAGGATAAAAAATATATTGTTGGCCAGATGAATATTTCTTAGTGTTACACACGGAATGACAATCTCATATACAACCACTGATGGTGGTGGAAGGAATAATACATACGAAAATAGAAATTACATAATTATTAATTGAACACTTACTGTTTAATAATACAACACTTATCATTGTGATCCAGAAAAAGACGTTCTGCCAGTTTGAGGAATCCAAAATAGCAAGTATAACTGTGATGATAAAAATTGCCAACTCAAACAATATACTGTACACTATCCGTTTGGTAAGGTCACCACTAAAAATATAAAGTATTTATTTATATATTAAATTCACAAAATTGTTAATACTCAGCGAAATCAAATACCCAGCAAAAATAAAACGAAGTACTTCCAAAATAATAACATTTATCACAAATCACAAAAATAGCATTAAGAGAATTTATTTACTTTCTATGGAAGTGATGTTTATTAACTTCCAATGAAGCGAATATAATCCAAATTTTTTAAAAATTAAAGGTATAATATCTGTGCTGAAATTTTTTAAATTAAATCCATTTTAATTTAGAGTTAATTGATAAATGCGTGAGTTTAATTTATTTATCTTAATATTTAAGTCAAGTTATATTTTATAATACTACAATTACACTTTCTAATAACTTCCAAAAAAAGAGCATACAAATTACTTCCTAAGAATGACTTCAGATGTAGTGAATTTGAAATCAAATAAAAGGAACATCCTTCCTATGACAAGTCTGTGTTAAAATCATCACTTCACCAGGTCTTTTTCAGTACTTCCATGGAGTAAATTCTATTTCTTTTTCGCTTCTTTGGAAGTTCTTTTTTTGCTGGGTACATACACAAACAAGTAATTGCTTTATATATGGCAGAGCCGAATATAATATTAGAATAAATGAATCTTATACGGGAAGAAAAAATTTCGAAATCTTGTTCGTCTAAACCCTACAAAATGATTCGACTTTCCAGATATTGAGAAAGCCAAAATTTGAGCTCGATTAAAAGAAGTTTACGCGTGCCGCTCGTCACTCGGAGTTTGAAAAGTTTGGCCAAGAAGCTAACATATAAAGCTATAACTCCAGAACGGTAAATAGTAGAAACACGCTTAGTACTTCAAAACGAAGCAAATATTGTACTTCAAATCTAATTTTTTACATAAAATCAAGGTTGGCAACCGTTGCTAAGTTATCGTTACCGCTAAAATATGTTGTAAAAGAAATATATTTAAAGAAGCAAATATTGTATTTCGTTTTATATACAAATTTTCATTTTGAAATAATGAAATAAAAAAAAACTTTGTTAAATACACATTAAAATAAAAAAGCCTTTATTAAAATCACTAAAATACCGATACCGAAATGAGTCGAAATACCGATAACACTAAAATATCGATACCGAAATACCTCTAAAATATCGACACCGAAATGAGTTAAAATACCGATAACGCTAAATCAATGAATGAAAAATATAATATAATAATAATAAAACATAGACAACACATTATACCCTACACCACTTTAGTGGGGAGGGTATATTGCGTTTGTGCTGATGTTTGTAACATACAAAAATATTCGTCCTATACCCACCTTAAAGTATACCAATCGGCATAGAATCATTTTCTGAGTCGATTAAGACATGTCCGTCCGTCTGGCTGGCTGTCCATGTAAACCTTGTGCGCAAGGTACAGGTCGCAATTTTCAAGATAATTGGATGAAATTTGGCACACACGCTTTTTTTGGCCCAAGGACGAAGCCTATTGAAAATGGTTAAAATCGGTCCATTATTTCGACTAGCCCCCATACAACCGTACCTCCCAAATAGGGCCTTTTGGCTTATAATTAACTTAAATGATCCATTATGTTAACAAAAGTCGACAAAACTTAGTTTTATAGAACTTTAAATGACACTACCGATTTTTGTAATGATCGGGCTTCATTTAACCCTATCCCCCATACAAACTCCCCTTCAGAAAATCACTTAAAGGTCAAAATTCACTTACAAACACTAATAACACTTTTAAATTCTATATAAATAATATTGAAGAAGACTTAACTCCCCCTACCAACATTTTTAAGGATAGGGCCATATATTGCCCTACTCCCATTTGGGCCCTCTTAAAAAATCTCTTTTTTTGCCAAAAAAAAGTAAAAATATTCCGAAATAAAGTTAAAAAAAAAACAAATCAAATGCTTAATTTTTTTAAATAATCCCCATTTTTAACATACATACTGAGTGGTGTAGGGAATCATATGGTCGGCTACGCCCGACTATACATTGATACTTGTTTTAGCTTCGTTTTGTAGTACTAAGCCTGTTTCTACTATTTATCATTCCAGAGTTATAGCTTCATATGTTAGCTTTTTGGCCTAAAAATGGATTTTTTCAAACTTTGAGCGACAAGCGGCACGTGTTTACGTTTATTAATCGAGCTCAATTTTCGGCTATCTCAATATCTGGAAAGGGGAATCATTTTGTGGGGTTAAGATGAACAAGATTCCAATTTTGCGGTCCCTCTAATACCCATACTTAAAATAACGACAAAAAAATAATTACATTCTTTCCTCCTTATTCATAAAAAGAAATTTCATTTATAAATAGTGTTGTCAATTATTCGTATTTAAAATTATTCGAATATAAATTTACAATATTTTTTTCATTAGAGTAGATGTATCCGCTTAGGTCTAAAGTTTGATATCTTATAGTGACAGATGTTATTTTTTACATTTTCAAGGTGAGAGACAGAATCCAAAAGTGGTACTAAAATATATATTATATAAAACGATTCGTTTTGTATAATATCATTTACGTCAACATGTTTAACTTGGGTTGTTGAAGGAAGCGTTGATCAATAAGTTTAAATAGCACCAAGCAAATATAAAAATCATAAGAAATTAACTTACACAAAGTTTTATCCAACACTGCATGTAGAAGGCCTTCTGCATACATGTTGTTTTTGAAGATCGACAATTGTTGGATAATTTTTCATTCTTCTTTTTGCTTTGTAAAGTATTAAATTTAGGGAAATTTAATAATTAATTACTATGGTAATATCGTAGATAGTAAAACTTAATGGTATACGCACAATCGGGATGAACTACGAATGTCGTTTAGTGCAGCGAACTGCTTGACAAAAATTTTGCGGCAATTTCATGATCAAATTGCACTATTAAATAATATTTTTTATTTAAAATATAACAAACTGCACGAAATTGTATTTATTTATTAATTTTCAAAACAATTTTGGTTTACATACTAAATGTGCTGACCTTATTTCTAAATAATATTATATTTAATTTTAAAAACTTATTGAATATATTTTTCTTTTGAATATGAAAGAAAACTACTCCGACCGAACTCAAAATTTTGTTCGGTACCGAACACTGAACTCGAACTTCGGTAAATTTGAAAGTTCGGCCGAATCCGAACTTTGTTCGGTTTTTAAAGTTCGGTGAACACGAACATTTTTGATAAATATCTAATAACAAACTATTTTGTGAAATGCATATATCTTAATACCTTTATTTTTGGGTTTTAAACGATTCATTGACAATGATATAATTTTCTGTAATAATGATTGTAGTCTAAACATATTATCGTTATTGTAACAATTTTAAAATATCATATTATGATTACCGTCAAAATATTTCATCATGATATTTTTGTATTTATCATAAAATTGAAAATCATTTTCATATTATGATCCAAGGTGATCAAAATTTCGTTTTAAATATGTATTGAAATCAAAATAGATTATTTCGAATAAAAATATATATAATATAAAGATAATATATAGAGTCCGACCGAACTCGAAATTTCATTCGGTACCAAACACCGAACACGAACTTCGATAAATTTGAACTGGAACTTTGTGCGGTTTTCAAGTTTCGGTAAACAAGAACTTTTTTCTTAAATGAAAAATGCATTTATGATTAAAAAGTAATAAATTTATAACATTTAAAACCAAAATATGAACATGCGGAAGATCTTTAATTAGCAATTGAGTCAATTATCAAAATTTCCTTTTAAATATGTGTATAATTAAAATTAATCTTATTGAATTAGTAAAATTAAAGTTTCTAAAAAAATAAAAATATAATATAAATATAATATACCTAAAATACTTAACACAATTCGCAAATTTTAATTTGCCGACTTATATGAAATTTTGGTTCATAAAAAATTAAGTATAATTTCATAAAAATACTAGTATTTTAAAGCATGTGAACGTTAGTTATTTTCTAAAGAGACCCCTTATATGGAAGATATGTCCAAATGTAAACCGATTTTGTCCATTCTGAATACCAATCAAAATGCAAGAATAGTTTAGATCCTATCGTTCTTTTAAGAGACTGGCAGACATGTCTAGATCGATTGAGAATAAGGACATAAAAACTTTCAATGTTACAAATGATATCAAAGATATATAGTCGAAACTAGATAATTCAAATTAAATGTTTCACTTTTCTTAACTTTTTAATCACTTTCTGGTTAACTGGTTTCCAAATCAGCTGAAAAAACAAACAGTTAAAAAGGCGGTTTGTACCTATGTATATCGGAAATTTGTTGTACGGCCAGGATGTATGATAACTTCTGTAAACAAATTTTCAGCATTTTTAAAACTTTTTGATGATGTAAAAATATGATAAATAAACATTTTATACAAAGTTCGGTGTTCGGTCAAAATTTTGCCGAATACTAGCCGAACTTCACTTTTTATTGAACGTTCGGTCGGACACTAAAAACTATTTAATGTGCAATATTCGCATAACACTGTTGGTTTTTTCGGCCGATTTAAAAAACTGTTATGATTAAAAAGCTAAGAGAAGAGAAAAATTTGAAATTTTGGCCATGCAGGTGTTTTTTCTCATCCATGTAACTTAGCAAAATGTGTCCCAAATAGTTTAGATAGCTATTTATGCAATCTTTCGAAAAAAATTAAAAAAATTTAATAAGATATTTTTTATTTTTTTTTTAAATCAAAAACATTTTTGACTTTTTTTTGCAAAATGGGCCCTTCTTAATTTTTTAAGAAAGCTTAAGTCTTTTCCTAAGCGAGCTTAGTGGGATGCGAATGGAATATCTATCGAAAAAAATATTTTGTAACTCAAGATTTAAAATTTTTGATTTTTTTGGCAAAATCAAAAACTTTGTTCACTTTTCTAAAAAAATAGACCCATTTTTTATTTTTTTTTTTTTTGCTCAGAAGAAAGCTGTTTTCCGTTAACACCTTTTTGTCGCTTAGTGGAATGCGAGTGGGATATCTGTAAAAAAATGTTTTGTAACTCAAGACATACAATTTTTTACTTTTTTTTAAAATCAAAAACCTTTTTGACTTTTTTCATGTAGTAAATAACTACTGTGAATATAGTTGCTTGGTCATTATTGAAGTGGAATGCTTGTATGGTATCCTGAAGAACATATTTATAGTTCTCTGCGAAATCAAGAAGTTGTAGCATTAGGGCACATATTCAATTTAAGGCAATCGCGGTAATGGTATAAATCTTCTGATGAATCATCTTTTAAGTAATTTAAGTTGATTTCCTTCAACATCAATTTAACATTTTCATGGTAAATATAAACACATACTGTGTGAGTTCCGCTGCTTCCTGCCAAAACGCAATGTTTTGGCCTCAGTTGTGTAAATTTTGTGAATCCAATTTTGACATCCTCGTATTCAGATTTTGCGAATGTTGCGAATATTTCATTCAGGTTACAGAGAACCATTCTCTTCTGCATTTGTACTTTCTTGCCATCGATTCGTACAGACATCCAGTCTTTCGTACCTGTCATTAGGCGACTCATATCATCTCGCTGATAAAACTAAGTTATTAGAGATTTAGTATCGCACTCCAATGTTTTTCCCTTCTTTTTGTTTGGGAGTGTGAGAATCCCATGCTCAGCAACCAACTGTTTAGCAATTCTTGCTTATCGTTGAGTCGTTCCAAACTCAGTCATTGTTTTGCAGAACTCCATGTTCTTGGAGCAAGCGTGAGAAGTTGAATTCTTTCAGCTTCACTCTGTGACGTTTTGTATTTCTCTTTTATTTGTTCAAGAACTTCTACTGCATCCTTAAGGTATTGGTTTCGACACTCATCAACAGTTGTGTCTTCATTCTCGGAATTACTTTTGTCTTCATCTGGAATAACTTCAACGCAAGGCTCATTACTATTCAAATTCGGTAATTCGTTCAACTTTCCGAGCTCTTCCCTGCATGATCCACAAATTTTCAATCGTTTTGACAGCGTAGGGAATTTTTTAAAAGCCGTCGGAAATATTTCGCATATCTGATGATCTGTGCTTCATTTTTTAAAGGGATTAAAACAAAAAGACGAATAAATTTCATTTTCAACCTTAGCCTTTTTTAGAAATCGTAGACATTTTGAATTTTGTAAATAACACACGTCTTAACTTTAACGCTGTTTCTAAAAAACTGATTTCCGTATGTCTTCAGAATGACAATAAATAGTTTTTAAGATCATATAGGTAGTACGTTTTAATGAATGAGTCTAAAATCTTTTATTAGGGTCAAGAAGGGCTTACATACTAAAGTACCTAGTTTAACCAAATGTTACAAATAATAAAAATAAACCACCATATAAATAATCTACCTGTCAACTTCTACCTATCCTCCCACTTCTTAAAGTCAAATGTCATAAAATAATAAATAAACTGGTACTTCGGAGAAGAGCCATAAAATATTTCCACTTGATTCCAAAAATTTGTTTATAGGGCACCTGATATTTTAACAATGAAAATCACGTGTGCTGAAAACTACCTCTAGGATTGACTAAAAAGCCGCAAGATACAAAACTCACCAAATTTTGGGGATGGAAAATTAATAGGGGTTGGCCTCATATTGCACCCCTCCAGTGGCTTTTATCGGTTAGTTGTTGTGGTTTTTAAGGTTTTAGAAACACTTACACACAAATATGAAAAAAATAAATTTAAAAACATTTGTCTTGAGTTACACAACATTTATTTTGATAGATATCCCACTCGCATTCCACTAAGCGACCAAAAAGGTTTTAAAGGAAAAGACCTAAGGTTAGGTTAGGTATTCAGGCTGCAAAGACGCACACTTGGGTCCTGTTGGTCCCTTTGTGATACCTGTAAAGATAGTAAAATATAAAAGAAAGAGAGTAAATTGAGAGGTCTGTCCTTGTGGACTGGCGAGTGCCTTAATTATGGCTAGTGTTGCGAATCTTTTGTTTTATAATAATATATTCAATAGATATTATTCATCTTTTCTTATTTTGAAATAACGTTGGTTATTTTAATTTACATTTGCTTACATATATCATACCTACCTTTTGTTACATCCCTACATTACATATTTTATTTATGCATAGATTTGGCTGCACTTATCTATTATAGCTTCTGAATAGCTATAAACTTTCAGAAGAGAAACAAATTAATTCGGGTTTTTGAATTTCCTGTTTAATGCTTAAATTGAAATTAGAGTGTCAAGACATAATTGGTATTGTTGGTAAACCTATAGTCGATCACGTGCAAAAAAAAAATCGTAAAATATTATTCAAATCTTCAAATTTTCCATTCGTTTCATAAAAATAAAATTTGAAGTAAAATTAAAACGATTGGCCTATTCGGTCATATTAAATACTTTTAAACTTTTTCTGGAAAAAAATTTCATAAGACAAAAAGCACGAGAAATAAGGTAAAAACATATAGTATTTCGATACAACTTCAGTTTACGTAACGTAAGTAAAATATTATTTCGGGACACGAGGTCCCAGAATATATATACTTTATGGGGTCTTAGATCAATATTTCGATGTGTTACACACGGAATGACAAAATCAATATATCCCCCATCTTTTTAGATGGTGGGTATAAAAATGATAAAACATAATAATTTATTAATTAATAAATACGCTTATATATAATTAAAAGGCTCTCTTTACATAAAGAGTTTCTGTATTGATGTCTATTGACATTTTCCTACGGATTTTTCATTGACCCTCTTGGTAGTGTTTTAATACATGAGACCTCTAGCTATAATCCAGAGCCGCTATTAAAATGATTCCTGGACTGTAAATACTCTCTTAAATGAATTTTTACTACATAAAAACGATTAAAATAAGTGGACTATTAGTTCCTTATTGTTTTGACTCTCATGGTCTTTGTCACACTAAATGATTTATAATTTCTTCCAGCTTTCGAAGAGTTTACCGTTGATGACCTGTACTGCAGACTTCTGGAATTGAAATCCAGAACGGTTACGGGCCATTTCAGGGTATCATACTAGGACTAAATGAAATTACTAAGGCTATTGCTTCTTACTCTAGTGGTCTATTATATTGTGTGTAGGTTTTCATACACAATATCATTACCCTATTTTTAATAACATGTGTTATTTCTCTGTGATTAGATGTAATTTTTGTTTGTTATTTAGTAAAAATCTCATTTTCAGAAACATATCGTCATGAATCGCTGAATGGCCATTGCAACGATCATCATATCGATATTTTGCTACAAACCAGAAATAACATTAAATAACTTTTATCATCAGCCACAAATGTAAGTCAATTTTATTCAAGTATTTACCATATTTCGCTTTATTTTCGTACCTAATTATGAAAACCCAAACTTAACTAAATTTACAAAATATTAAATTAATTTTCTATTACAAAATATCAAAAATTTAAATTCTTTAATTTTTTTTAAACTAATACTTAATTTTATTATAAGCCTTGATAGCAAAATGTATTAAATATTAAATTTTTTTTTCTTCGTTTTTGTAAGATAAATCATGAATTGCTAAATCACGAAAATAAAAGGGAATGCATTTAAAAGTTATTGAAATGAAATAATACCTGTTACATTATTTAAAAGGGACAATTTTATTAAAAGTGTAGGGTGTTTAAATTGTCATAGGCGTGTTACTAAATGTAATGTTAGGGAAGGGAACAACTGCACCCCTTGAGAGAAAACCACCACTCTCAAATTTTTTTTTTGTATTCGAGTTAATGCTCTAATTTTTTTTGGCTTTTAATTTATATTGGCATGTATTTGCTATGATTGCACGTATCCATTGGGGTACAGAACAACGCCTTTGATCATCTGAGTTGGTCGGTTCATCTTTTATTTACATGCCAAAAGTACTTAGCTGTGGATATTTTCATTAGAATTAAACGTGCAACACTAGGTGGTCCTAAAACCAGTTACTGTGCCTGATGAAGGCATTTATATTATCCAGTCCTAGGCTGGATAGTTCTGACAAATCATCAAATAGTCGTTTTCCCAGATATACGGTTCGAGTATCTGCTAGTGCAGGGCATTGACAGAGAAGATGTTCAATAGATTCTTCCTCCTCTTCGTCTTGACAACTTCTACAGAAGTCGTTGTGGGGAATTCCAAGTCTTCTTGCATGGTTTCCCAATAAGATATGCCCCGTAATGGCAGCAACCAGGTTGCTGATATGAGGGCGGTTTAGTTGCAGAAGATATGACGTGCGTTTTCTGTCCAAATTTGGCCATATCTTCCTGGTATTGATACAAATTGGTTCATTTCGCCATCTTGTCTGAGAAATTTCATAGAACTTTCCATCTATTATGGTCATGCAGGCTTTTAGCGGTATTATAAGGATTGCTATCCTTCTTAGTACCTTATCAAGAAGTATACAATTTGAGTTGTTGTCCAGTGCTTTCCACCAGCCCCGTAAAACAGAATAGGTTTAATAACCGCTTCATGGATCCAATTTACCAGTTTAGGATTTAGTCCCCATCTTCTGCCAATGGCCTTCTTGCAAATGTACATTGCCATTAAGGCTTTATTTACCCTGGCTGTGATGTTCTCTTTCCATGATAGTTTACTATCAAGTATCACCCCTAGGTATTTCGCACTGTTCGAAAGTGAGAGTACGACTCCGTTTAGTCGAGGTAGGGTAAAATTTCCGATCTTGTATTTCCTGGTGTAGAGTACAAGTTCGGTTTTACTAGGGTTTACGCTCAAACCAGCTCCATGAGATATCGTATTCAGATGGAAACCTGATACTGCCACCGCAACGTCATCCGCATATGCGACAGTCTTGTATCTTTGGGTGTCCAATTTCATTAGTAGGCTGTTTATATCCACATTCCATAAAAGTGGTGATAGGACTCCACCTTGAGGTGTACTCCTGATTGCCATTCTTTAAATACATGCCATTCCCATATATTGAAGAAGGTCTTTTATGAATTTAATCAATGATGTCTCAATACCAAGCTCTAGAGCTGATATGATGAAGTCGGGTTTGACGTTGTTAAAGGCACCTTCTATGTCCAGAAAGGCCACTAACGTGTATTCACCAAATTCCAAGGACTTTTCTATATGTCCAACTAATGAGTGTAG
>NC_060952.1:56499659-56500833 GCF_022045245.1 Lucilia cuprina | reverse complement strand
GAATTCGTCGCTATCTCAAAATGATCATAATTTAGACAATTAATTTGTTCCAAAACTTTGTAGGCAGAGCCGTGTTGACACATATTTTGGCCGAATAATGCGTAATAAGGAGAGCAATCAATAGAGCTGTGGTAGTCGCTCCTTAAAATCGATAAGATTTGGGGAATATGCTTATCCCAACCTGAGTGATCTTTGTCGTTTTCCAGAAAGCATCTGAGTTTGGTTATAATCTCTCTGTTGGCGCGCTCAGACGCGTTAGCCTGAGGAGAATAAAACCCAGTTTTAATATGTTCAATACCGTACAATAAAAAAAATCTTTCATATCTTTGGATATGAACTGCTTTCCATTGTCGCTGTGAACATACTGTGGTACCCCAAATGTCGGAAATATCTCTGATTGGAAAAACAAAATAACATTTTGTGTGGTAGCAGCACGTATGGGTTTGAGAAATAAAAATTTACTTAAATGATCAAGGCATATGAATAGGTATGAATTTCGTGCTTTTGAGCAAGTATAAGGACCCAAAAAATCACAAAATAACCTTTGAAAAGGCCTAAAAGTCTGATATGGCTCACCCATTGGAGGTCTAGAAATCTGATTGTTGCTCTTTATAGTTTTGCATGTATCACAGTCGGCAATGTTTTTTTCTTAAATCTTTTGACATTGTCGGCCAAAAATACTTTTGCCTCAATCTCGACAAGGTTTTTTCAAACCCGCCGTGGCAAGATGTGGAAGAATTATGTGCATTGCGCATTGCAGTCTGTGTTAATGAAATTGGTAGCCAAAGCCTCCATACATCTTCATTGTTCTCTAACCCTCGTCTAAACTTTACTCTTTTGAATAAATGATTTCCTTTCACACACAAATCCGGGAGATTTTCGCCATTTTTAAGAACAGTCTCTCTAATATTTCGGTATTCTGAATGGTTAAAATCAGCGCAATTAAGGTCAATTTCATTTTCAAAACATAATTCATCTATATCGAATCGTGAAAGGGTATCAGGGACAACGTTTAGTGACCCTTTTCGATGTTCGATTTTAAAATCGAAACGTTGGAGTTTTAGGCTCCATCGCGCCAAACGACCAGATAAATCTTTCTGGTTCATAAGCCATTTTAGGCTAGCGTGGTCCGTAAGTATTCGAAAAGGTAGTCCTTCAATATATGGCCTAAATC
>NC_060952.1:56487506-56499559 GCF_022045245.1 Lucilia cuprina | reverse complement strand
TTTTTTGGTTATTATGTATTTATTTTGGTTGGGGTAGCTAGTATATATAGTATAAATATATAGAAAACATTACTCTGAAAGCAGGTACCAGTGATAACGAGTAAAATATTTATGTTACGTTTGGATGTAGTATGTATTACATTTTCTTTAGTCGTCCAAATTATGTGTTTTCATTGTATAAATTTAAAAGAATTAAAATACTGTTTCATAAGTTTAATTAATTTTTGAGGTAGGCGTATCCTTGAAGTTATTACAATTTTTAATTTCATGCTATATGGGAAGTACACGTATCCTTGAAGATTTATTGACTAAATTTTAATTTTTTCTATATTTCGTCTTTAGTAAATTTTTGTAAACAAGTGTCAATTTGAGTGGCATTTTTTAATTACTGCGGCTAGGCTTGCTTATATTCGGCTATACCGAACCTTCCCACCACCAAACCTCGTTTGACTCGAATGAAACTTATGTCGAATTTCATCTATATACTCGTATTTTTAGGCCAGTTTTAAGCGTTAAATTAATTATCTGAAGGAAACCTTAGGGTCAATTATGGGTCGATCCTTATAAAATTTGCTAGACAGAATTTGGTTCGCATTAAATTTATTTGGGTCGAATTTCATCGCTACACTCGTATTTTTAAGCCATTAAAGTCATTTTCTGAAGATGACCTTATATGGGTCGGTCAATAACATATTTTGTATGCAAAATTAATAAATTAATTTGTTAAATTGTCTAGACAGTCCTTAGCTTTGATATCACGCTTTTTTAAATTTACAAAATTCACATTTACTGAAATTAATTTAGCTTTATTTAAAAAAAGTCCATAAAATTACTTCACAAAAGTATTCGAATTTTTTCTGTATTTCATATTTGACCATATTTTACGAAACACAAATATTAGAATCGAATGGTCTTTTTGCTTAAAATTGTTTTAAGGGGTTACTATCAACCGAAAGTTATATTTTTGGCCCACAATTTTGGGGCATTTGTACCATCTTTTTATATAATATCATTAAAATTATGATTTTTGACCATATTTGCCATTTTTTCTATTTTTTTTAAGAGATAAAACTAAAATTTAATATTGGGATTTAATAGATTCCTTAAGGTATCTAAAAATAATAATTTTTGTTATAAGGATATGTTTTTAAACATTCCAAGATATATTTTTAGTATAGTTCTTCTGTTTCTAATTGAATTATCTGGATCTTAAGTCCCTTTTCGTACCACTAGGATCGATATTTTCCGACAAAGTTGGCTAGAATATATAATTGTAAATATCAGCATTAATATATTTTAAATTTTCAAGACATCGTAGCGGTGTACAACTCCAAAACATGCCTTAACAAAACGTCATCCTATACAGTAGATTTTAGTTTTTACTACTCATAATATTCACGATTATGTTGCCCATTACAACAACACTGTATGTAAAAAATTTTGGGCTTATTTTGATCATAGTAGATAATATTTAAACAGATATGAATATTTTTAAGTTAGACCATAATAATATGGTGACATTCAGCCTAGAGGCCATTGGTTATAAAAAGAATGATTCCACTATATTGAATGGCGTTTCTTCGAGGCATGCTTTGGAGTTATAAACTTCCACAATATATTGAAAACTTAAAATGTGTAACAGCTGATATCTAAAACAATATATAGAAGACAAGTTTCCCTGAAAATTTTTGACCCTAGTATTTTAAAAATGGACTAGAGTTCCAGTAAATTGAATTAGCGATAGAAGAATGATTCCAATAATATATCTTGATACGTTTAAATACATATTATTGTAATAAAAAAAATATTATTTTTAGATGCCCCAAGGGGTATATTAAATCCCAATAACAAATTTTGGTTATATCTCTGAGAAAAAGGAGAAAAAAATTCAAATATTGCCAAAAACCGCCATTTTAATGATATTACATAAAAAGATGGTACAAATACCACAAAATTGTGGACCAAATGATCCAAAATTATATCGATTCGGTTGATAGTTACCCCTTAAAACAATTTTTAGCAAAAAAACCATTCGATTCTAAGTTTTGTGTTTCGTATAATATAGTGAAATATGAAATACAGAAAAAATTCGAATACTTTTGTGAGGTAATTATATGGACTTTTTTAAAATAAAGCTAAATTAATTTAAGTAAATGTGAATTTTTAAAGTTTTAAAAAGCGTAATATCAAAGCTAAGGTCTGTCTAGTGAATTTAACAAATTTATTTATTAATTTTACATACAAAATATGTTATTAAATTTGGTTTCTTTTCATATTATACCTAAATTCGAATACTTATGAGAGACACTGTATATTCTTTTTGTGGGTCTATGACCAATATTTCGATGTACTATCAAATCAATATACCCCCATCTTTTATGATGGGGGTATTATATTATATTAGGGTATATAAGTATGTTAGAAAAAAAAATCAGCTATTATGTATTGAGTTCATTTTTGTCTTTCAAGTTATACCTAAGACATCATGTAATTATAAAATTTTAATTGCTCCAGTCAGTCCATTATTTTTTGTAAATAATTAATTTGAATTTAAATATAACAGCGAACCTATTTAAGTGAGCGGGTGTACATTATGTAACAGTCTGTTAAGTTTTAAATTGTATATTTTAAGGGGATAAGAAAATGAAGAATATGTTATTGTAAATTTAAATCTGTCGCACATTGGTTTAAAATAAATTTTTCTTGGCCAAAATTAAAATGGAAAACAATTTTATATAATTTTAGAATATTTTTTTTATTTTACGATTTTTTTAATTACATAAAATGTCAGTTCGTTTACATAATTTTTTTTTACTAGTTTTACCATTTTTTACTATTTTTTGTTTTTGTATGCAAAAAGTTGTAAAATATAGTAAGCTCTTTCAAATAAAATATTTTTCTGTTTTACTATTTTTGGCTTAAATATTTTTATCGAGTGAAAAGTAGTAAAACAAAATTTGTTCTGTATTGATTTGTTTGGAACTTTTTTTCGTACAAATTGCTTTAAATTTATTTCAATTTCGTTCGTTTACTTTTTATATTTTTGAAAACATTATTTATTATTCTCTTGTTTTACTAGTTTTACTAGAAATGTAGTCTTTAGGGTTGTTAAATATTTAAAATTATTCAAATAAAAACTTACAATATTTTTTTATTCAAGTAGTCAACTAAATTTAAAAAAATATTCGATTATTCGAACAAATAACGAATAAAAGTTCTTATTCGAATAATTTAATAAAATATAAATAAAAGTTGCAAACACCTCCAAAATTTTATGATACGGGTAAAAGTACATTAATGCTTTTATACGTCAGTAACCAAGTTCAATCTAATTTAAACAAGAACATACAAGTTAAAAGTTTTATGATATATTTCTTAAATAGTAACTGTTATATTTTTACTTTTATTTTATATTTTACTCATAACTATTAGATTTCAATTAATACTAGCTGCGTGTACCCGGCGTTGCCCGGGTTTCTTCAAAAATTAAAAAGAATATTTTTCTATATTTAATGACTATACTTTTTTTAAATAGATGTCAAAATTTAGCTTATAACGATAAAATAATTGCTATATTCTCCGCATTTTGTTTAATACTTAAAGTCAGTCCTTTACAAATTGATAATGAGCTTAAATTAGAAGATTTTGACTAATTTGTAGACAAATTTAAGAAACTATCTTTGAGAAATACTGAAATCAGCATTTTCAATCACTGGTAGGGAACTAAGGACGCTTGCAAATTAGTTGTTTTAATTAGATTTTAAGAACTCTTCAGTTTAAATTTGGTCACACTTTACTTTGAATTGTAGTGCCCCTAGTGTAATAAAGCAAAAGGCTTGGGGTATTTTATTAACTACAAAAATACGTACCATTAACCATACAAAATTTCAAACGATTTTCTTGCTATTCCTAGGAAAATATGAAGAGTAGGGTAGAAGGGGGACCATACGCCACTTTTTTTTTGAGGCGGCCTTAAATTAAAACCACAATACATATTCTTAATTTTTTTCTTGGTTCGGTTTTCTTGGCTTTAGTTTTATTTCTTTCAATTTTTCTTAAGTCATCCTCATGTGCATATTTTTTAACTTTTCCGCACTGACCAAAAACGGCGATACCGCCCCATACTTGGGGTAAATGCGCCAAGGGGATGGGGCAGATTTGTCATTAGTAAAATAAAAGAAAAAATTACCATAATAAAAACTTATTTTGCTGTTTTATACCTTAATTGATTAAACAAAGTATAATAAATCAGATATTTATTTTTTATTTCACAAAACTTAACAAAAAAAATTAAAACAAATTATTACTGATTTATTCTATATTTTAACCAAATTTTGTTCTACATCACAAGCATTACATATTTGGCGCATGTTCCCCACGGGCTGTTCTTGGGTTTAGTTTCAATTTTTTCGGGCTTCAAATTATATTATCGAAAATTTTATTAATTCTTATTGTTCACTATTATTGACATTTTAATACTGACCAATATATTTTTTTCTATCAAAAAACTAAAAAAGTTAGCACCAAAAGTTCACACAGTGAAATATTTTCACAGCCCTTTGAAAAACAATTAATCATGTCTGCCTCCCATCATATGTAAAGTTAATGTTTCAAATTTTCAGGGATGATAGATAATCGATAAAAGAAAACCAAATTTAATAATGCGATAAAATCGATTACTCGGTTTTCATGTTATTCGCATTGACAGATATGTGGCGAACGATTCCCCTTCTACCCTACTTGAATTTTGACAGAAAAAACAAAACCACTTTTAATTTGACAAACAATTTTGAGTTGTTCATTAAAGAGTAAAACCACCGTTTTTGTCATTGTTTCAAAAATGTATATATAGATGTATTTTTGAAACAATATATATAAATGAATGTGTGTGTTTGTATGTTTATATGTTTGTATGTTTGAACGCTATAGACTACTAAGCGGCTGAACCGATTTGTTTGAAAATTTCACAGCGTGTTCCTGTATGTCTGGAATAGGTAATAGGCTACTTTTTATTTTGAATTTTCAAGTGGGCGAGGAGCCTCGCCCACATTAAGAAAATTCGTATATTTCAGATAATATAACAGAGTCCTTAAATTTTGTCGGAGACACTTTAGTGTCAATATGATTATGTGAGATAAAAAGCGGGCGGACTAGCATTAGGCTCCCATATAAATTAAATACAAAAATTCGTTTATCTTGGAAACCATTACAGCTACCCATGAGGGGAGCAGCACCTCCCATATAAATTAAATACAAAAATTCTTTTATCTTGGAAACATAGAATCTTAAATTTTTGCACGAATAACCTTAACACCCATGTAAACATTTTGGGTAATAAATTGGCGGACTACCCATGAGGGAAGCGGCACCTCCCATATTAATTAAATACAAAAATTCGTTTATCTTGAGATAATGTAACAGTTAAGAGTCCTCAAATTTTGTCGGAGCCATTTTAGTGTCAATATGATTATTTTACGAATAAATGTGGGAGGACTAGCGTTAGGAGCCGTGGCATCTCCCATATAAATTAAATAAAAAAAAAAATCGTTTACCTTGGAAACTAATACAGTTACAATCTTAAAATTTTGCATGAATAACTTTAACATAGATGTAAACAGTTTAAGTAATAAATATGTGAACTACCCATGGGGGGAGCAGCACCTCCCATATTAATTTAATACAAAAATTCGTTTTTCTTGAGATAATATAGATAATACAGTTAGAGGTCAATATGATTATTTAGTATAAAATGTGGGAGGACTAGCGTTAAGGGACGTGGCACCTTCCATATAAATTAAATACGAAAATTCGTTTATATTGGAAACTATTACAGTAACAATCTTATACAACTTATACAACTAAATTCTTAAAATTTTGCACGAAGAACTTTAATATTCATCTAAACATGTTTAAGAAAAAAAAAGCAAACTTTCATCTGAGGGGGCTTGGAGCGCCAATATGAATAAAATAGAAAAATTAGCATATCTGAGAAACTGTTAGAGATAGAATCATTAAATTTCACTTGAAGAATTTTGACATTCATCTGAACATTTACAGTCTTATGCAAAAAAACTTACAACATGCTTACTAACCGTTGTTAAGCTAAATTCGATAAAAGTATATCCAAAAACGATAATTAGCTTAAAATACCTGTACTATAATATTCATCTGAACATTTTGAGGATAAAGGGCGGACTTTAATCTGGGGAGCTTGCAGCCCCCACATGAATTAAATAGAAAAAATAGTTATCTAAGAAACTATTAGAGCTAAAATCCTCAAATTTTATATGAATAACCTTGACATTCATGTGAGCATTTAGAAAATAAAGGGTGTGATTTCAGTGGGGGCTTGGCACCACATATATGAATTAAATACAAAACTGTTAGTTAATTAAAATTTTTCATATATAGATAGAAATTGGCGAACTTGCAATAATTTGCTTGGCATCACTCATATGTAACATATTGTTGCATATTGAAAACATAGAGGGTAAAAAAATATATTGTATATTCCAAGGCATTAGAAAAAGAATTATTCTTTAAGACTAAAGGTATATATCAAATTTTAGCATGTAAGAAGTAAATATATCATTAATTTATTATTTTAGAATTTAAATGAAATATATTATCATCAAGAGCAATTATAATAAACCTTTAAGAAATATTTTATAATTTAGCAACTAATTAAATAATTTTTTTTTATTATTATGTATTTAATTTCGATAGGGGTAGCGAAGCACACCGGATATTAGCTTGTATGAATTAAATAGAATTTAAATTAAATATTTTATCATCAAAAGATATTATAATAAACTTTTAAGAAAATGTTTATAATTTAGTAACAAAAAATCATTTTTTTTTGGTTATTATGTATTTATTTTGGTTGGGGTAGCTAGTATATATAGTATAAATATATAGAAAACATTACTCTGAAAGCAGGTACCAGTGATAACGAGTAAAATAATAATGAGAAAGGTTGTAAATTCAGTTCATGAGGATTGTTTTCCATCTTATTATTTAATTGGAAAATCTAAAAAAATCATTCCTGATGGTATTCATATATCAGAAGCTTCTGCAGAGATTTCTCTACAAAACATTTTAGATAAAACAGTTGAAAGCATATTAACCGTCTTGTGTATACCCGAGCAAAATTACGTACATCAATACCCAACATACAATTTATTCGACTATTTCATATTTTTATACATTTCTAGTGTATAATTTAGATAATTATTATAACTAATTTAATAAAACGTGTGTATATATAAATTAAATAGTTTTTGATCATAAACCATTTTAGCAATTTCTTTTAAAGTTTTCTTATTGCTTTCCTATTAGCAAAAATATCATATGAAAAAAACCTGAAGAAAAACGCCTTCATAACAATGTACATTATGCAGAATTTGACTTCAGGAAGCTATTACTCAGTGACCGGAAAGATAATTGAACAAAACTTTTCACATATTATTTATTCTGGTGTATAAAATCGATCGATAGTTTTTGCTGTCGTAAGTAGGAAAGTTTTTTCTAAAAAAAGATTGCTAAGTCATGGTCAAAAATTAAAATGTTAAAATTTGAACTTAAATATTTTTGTTTATATGGGAATAAAATTATTATAATCAGCATAATTTTACTTTACTAAGTCATACACAATAAAAAAAATTATTTCATCAAAATCGGCCCATATTTGTTAATGTTGCAGGGTTCACAAACATATCACATTCAAATTTGTGAATAAAAACACATGACTCTGTATTTGCAACTAAAATTGTTGTTTAGCTAAATTTTTTCATAAGATACAAGAATGTATATAATTCTAATAATAAAACATAAAATTTATAATGAAACATAATTTTTGTCCGATAACTGATATATAATCTGTATACATACCCTGGTATGTTGGGTATTGATACACGAGGTCAAAAAAGAAAATCGGTCATAAATCGGTTTAATCTATATATTTAAAAACGAATGTGTGTTTGTTTGTATGTTTATATGTTTGTATGTTTAAACGCTATAGACTACTAAATGGCTGAACCGATTTTCTTGAAAATTTCACAGCGCATTCCTGTATGTCTGGAATAGTTAATAGGCTACTTTTTATTTTGAATTTTCAAGTGGGCGAGGAGCCACGCCCACATTAAGAAAATATGAAATTCGTAGATTTGAGATAATATAACAGAGTCCTTAAATTTTGTCGGAGGCACTTTAGTGTCAATATGATTATATGGGATAAAAAGTGGGCGGACTAGCATTAGGGGGCGTGACACCTCCCATATAAATTAAATATAAAAATTCGTTTATTTTAGAAACCATTACAGTTAGAATCTTCAATTTTTGCACGAATAACATTAACATCCATGTAAACATTTTGGGTAATAAATTGGCGGACTACCCATGAGGGGAACAGCACCTCCCATATAAATTCAATACAAAAATTCTTTTATCTTGGAAACTTAGAATCTTAAATTTTTGCACGAATAACCTTAACATCCATGTAAACATTTTGGGCGGACTACCTATGAGGGGAGCAGCACCTCCCAAACTAATTAAATACAAAACTTCGTTTATCTTGAGATAATGTAACAGTTAAGAGTCCTATCTCCCATATGAATAAATACAAAAATACTTTTTATCTAGAAAAATATAGAACTAAATTCATAAATTTTTGCATAAAACATATAGTTTTCTATATAAAGAACATTTATTTGATGATTTTTGTAACACTACTTCTGATTCCTGCAAATATATCAAGGAAAAAATGATCTCGCCTTTACATCTACAGCCATTTTGAAAAACATATTTGTGTTCCTAAATATGTCTAATAAGTCAGTCATACACTAGTTCATTGGAACGTATGTATTAATTTCTATATAAAGAAAATAATTTCACATAAAAAAATAAATTTATATATTTGAGAGAAAAACTTAATAAAAAAATTTACATAGAATAGAATTTAAGGCAGTGAAAATTATAATTAATTCGATTGAGTAAATAATTTTAAATTATTCGATTATTCATCTGCTAACCTAAAACCTCAAATAATTATTTGTCGAATAAACCGAATAAGACAAAAACCAGAACAATTGATAACCTAGAGGCGACCATTATGGTAAGTTTAAGGGAACTGATTTATTGCTACCACGTATTCTTAGGACCACATTAGAGATGTCATTTCATTTAAGGCGTCTGTAACTTCCTATTAGCCTAACATTTGCAATAACAATTAATAAAGCTCAAGGTCAGTTTTTGCAAGTTTATAAACTTAATATAGAAAATCCATGTTCTTCACATGATCAGCTTTACGCGAGTAGGAAAAACCATCAGATTTATATGTATACGCACCAGAAGGAAAAGCAAAAATTATTTTGTATCTCAAGGCATTAAAATAAGTATATATAAATTTTAGAAAGTAAGAATTAAATAGGTCATTATTTTAGAATATAAATGAAATATGTTGCCATCAAATGAAATATAAAAAAACCTTTATAATTTAATAACTAAATAAATAAATATTGTAATTAATATGTTTTTAATTTCTATTGGGGTAGCGAAGCACACATGGTATTTAGCTAGTATAATATAAGGAAAAAACACATCATAAAAAAACCATAAATATTCTAGTCTTTTAACCTTACTATAATATTGATAACAAGAAGGAAAGAAGAAAACTTTTACCTGCTGATCGTGTTAAATTCATGTCTGCGTACCAATCGAATTATATGTATTCGGCGAATAATTGGAAATAATAAGAATGTATTTTGTATGTGCGTATAGTAAGTATACATACAATATAAGCAGGGAAACCAAAATATGCAAATGCATGTTTTTTGTGGTGCGTCGGATGGACTCATGGATAAGATATTTACACATTTCAGACCAATTTGAGATTTTTGGCATCGATTTGTTAGAGCATATTTTTGCATATTTTACCCATAAGAGCATAATTTTGCATGATTTGACTTTTTAGCATATTTAAGGCATATTTCGAGTTTTTAGGGCATATTTTACTCTTTTAGTGTATATTTTGATGTTTTCGCTTTTTTTTCGTTTATATACATTTTTAATTTTCTTTTCAAAACTTTATTTAAAAAAAATAAAATTCTATTTTTTTTATTTTTTTTTAATTTTTTAGCCTATTTTACAATTTTGAAAAAAAAAATTCGTTATGTTATAGTTTTTTATTCAATAAAGCATTATATTTTAAATCGGACATAACCGATTACTTTTGATTTCATGAGACCAATCCATTTTTATAGTTAAAAAAAAACTAATTATTGGAATTTATGACAACACCCATTAAAATGTCATTTTAAAAGCTATGAATACAATTGGAAGAAATGTGTCAAACTTTGTCGTTTGAATATGTTTTTTGGGGACCAAATGGTTTCATGTTATTTATTGGTTATCTGAACGTAAAACGGAATTCTTTTTATACTTTCTTCAAACTATGAGATGAAACATTTATAAAAAAATGTTGTAGGATATAGAATATGACATTAAACATTTATTATTTCATTACAATTTCAGTCTTTTTGAGCTTTTCAATGTTAAATTTTACTCGTTATCACTGGTACCTGCTTTCAGAGTAATGTTTTCTATATATTTATACTATATATACTAGCTACCCCAACCAAAATAAATACATAATAACCAAAAAAAAATGATTTTTTGTTACTAAATTATAAACATTTTCTTAAAAGTTTATTATAATATCTTTTGATGATAAAATATTTAATTTAAATTCTATTTAATTCATACAAGCTAATATCCGGTGTGCTTCGCTACCCCTATCGAAATTAAATACATAATAATAAAAAAAAATTATTTAATTAGTTGCTAAATTATAAAATATTTCTTAAAGGTTTATTACAATTGCTCTTGATGATAATATATTTCATTTAAATTCTAAAATAATAAATTAATGATATATTTACTTCTTACATGCTAAAATTTGATATATACCTTTAGTCTTAAAGAATAATTCTTTTTCTAATGCCTTGGAATATACAATATATTTTTTTACCCTCTATGTTTTCAATATGCAACAATATGTTACATATGAGTGATGCCAAGCAAATTATTGCAAGTTCGCCAATTTCTATCTATATATGAAAAATTTTAATTAACTAACAGTTTTGTATTTAATTCATATATGTGGTGCCAAGCCCCCACTGAAATCACACCCTTTATTTTCTAAATGCTCACATGAATGTCAAGGTTATTCATATAAAATTTGAGGATTTTAGCTCTAATAGTTTCTTAGATAACTATTTTTTCTATTTAATTCATGTGGGGGCTGCAAGCTCCCCAGATTAAAGTCCGCCCTTTATCCTCAAAATGTTCAGATGAATATTATAGTAACATAAGCAAAAATTGATTAATTTAGTTCCATATTTTTCTAGATAAACAATATTTTGTATTTTATTCATAGTACCCATTAAAAGTTCGCTCGTTATACTCTAAATGTTCAGATGAATGTCAAAATTCTTTAAGTGAATTTAATGATTCTATCTTTAACAGTTTCTCAGATATGCGAATTTTTCTACTTTATTCATATTGGCGCACCAAGCCCCCTCAGATGAAAGTTTGCTCTTTTTTCTTAAACATGTTTAGATGAAAATTAAAGTTCTATGTGCAAAATTTTAAGAATTTAGTTGTATAAGTTGTATAAGATTGTTACTGTAATAGTTTCCAATATAAACGAATTTTTGTATTTTATTTATATGGGAGGTGCCACGGCTCCTAACGCTAGTCCTCCCACATTTGATTCTAAAATAATCATAGTGACACTAAAATGGCTCCGACAAAATTTTAGGACTCTTAACTGTTACATTATCTCAAGATAAACGAAGTTTTGTATTTAATTAGTTTGGGAGGTGCTGCTCCCCTCATAGGTAGTCCGCCCAAAATGTTTACATGGATGTTAATACAAAAATTCGTTATTGTATTTTATTTATATGGGAGGTGCCACGGCTCCTAACGCTAGTCCTCCCACATTTGATTCTAAAATAATCATAGTGACACTAAAATGGCTCCGACAAAATTTTAGG